>NW_026867783.1:0-108841 GCF_020745735.1 Hemiscyllium ocellatum
GGGGGGTGGGGTGCGGGGGTGGGGTGCGGGGGTGGGGTGTGGGGGGGGTGGGGTGTTGTGGATGGCCCCCCCCTGACGCTCTCTCTCTGTCCCCTCCCCAGGTGGTGAACAATAACCTGAGTCCGGCCTGGGCCCCGTTCCGTCTGTCACTACAGGCTCTGTGTAACTGTGACCCCACCCAGTTACTGCAGGTACGGGGGGGAGGGGGAGGTACTCCCTCAGCACTGACCCTCCGACAGTGCCCGCTCCCTCAGCACTGACCCTCCGACAGTGCCTCCTCCCTCAGCACTGACCCTCCGACAGTGCCCGCTCCCTCAGCACTGACCCTCCGACAGTGCCCACTCCCTCAGCACTGACCCTCCGACAGTGCCCACTCCCTCAGCACTGACCCTCCGACAGGGCCCACTCCCTCAGCACTGACCCTCCCACAGTGCCCACTCCCTCAGCACTGACCCTCCGACAGTGCCCACTCCCTCAGCACTGACCCTCCGACAGTGCCCACTCCCTCAGCACTGACCCTCCGACAGTGCCCACTCCCTCAGCACTGACCCTCCCACAGTGCCCACTCCCTCAGCACTGACCCTCCGACAGTGCACACTCCCTCAGCACTGACCCTCCGACAGGGCCCACTCCCTCAGCACTGACCCTCCCACAGTGCCCACTCCCTCAGCACTGACCCTCCGACAGTGCACACTCCCTCAGCACTGACCCTCCGACAGTGCCCACTCCCTCAGCACTGACCCTCCGACAGTGCACACTCCCTCAGCACTGACCCTCCGACAGTGCCCACTCCCTCAGCGCTGACCCTCCGACAGTGCTGCACTCCCTCAGCACTGACCCTCGATAATCTCTCCCTCTGCCTCCTCAGTTCCGAGTGTGGGACCACGACTCGAACGGGAAACATGATTTTATCGGGGAATTCTCGACCACGTTCCTGGAAATGCAGACGGCGAGATGTGGGAGATTGGTGAGTGATTCAGGAACAACAGCAAGGCCTCCCCTCCCAGATCATGCAGACTAACACATCTCCCTCTCTCTCTCCCTCTCTCCCTTTCTCTCCCTCCCCCTCCCTCCCTCTCTCCCCCCTCCTCTCTCCCCTCTCTCCCTCTCTCCCCCTCTCTCCCCCCCTCCCTCTCTCCCTCCCCCTCACCCTCCCTCCCTCTCCCTCCCCCTCCCTCCCTCTCTCCCCCTCCCCCTCCCTCCCTCTCCCTCACCCCCCCCTCCCCCTCCCCCTCTCCCCCTCCCCCTCTCCCCCCCCTTCTCTCTCCCCCCTCCCCCCTCCCCCCACAGGTACAGTGGCCGTGTATTAACCCGAAATACCTGTCGAAAAAACGAAACTATAAGGATTCTGGGACGGTCACCCTGATGGAGTGTAAGGTACAACCCCCTCACCCAGTCTCTGTAACCCCCTACACCCCCTCCCTGTCTCTGTAACCCCCTACACCCCCTCACCCAGTCTCTGTAACCCCCTACACCCCCTCCCTGTCTCTGTAACCCCCTACACCCCCTCCCTGTCTCTGTAACCCCCTACACCCCCTCACCCAGTCTCTGTAACCCCCTACACCCCCTCCCTGTCTCTGTAACCCCCCTACACCCCCTCCCTGTCTCTGTAACCCCCTACACCCCCTCCACCCCCTCCCTGTCTCTGTAACCCCCTACACCCCCTCCCTGTCTCTGTAACCCCCTCCCTTTCTCTGTAACCCCCTACACCCCCTCCCTGTCTCTGTAACCCCCTACACCCCCTCCCTGTCTCTGTAACCCCCTCCCTTTCTCTGTAACCCCCCCACCCCCTGCAGTATTCCCTATTTCTGATACCTCACCCCCTCCATCTCTTTCTCTCTGCCTCCCTCCGTGTTCCCAGTTCCTCTCCTTCTCTGATTGGACACGGAGGTCCCTCTCTCTGCTCGGTTCCTGAGCTATGTCCGAGCTGCAGGAGTGATTCCAAATATAAATCAGAGTGTGCACAGAGTGTCTACACAGACTGCAATTCTCTCTCTCTCTCTCCACCGTCTCCCCCCTCCCCATTACCCCTTCCCACGTCCTCTCTCCCTGTTCCCTCTCCATCCCCTTCCCCCTGCACTCTCACCTTCCCCAAACTCCCTCCCTTCCTGCTCCCCCTCTATCTCTCCCCCCCTCCCTCTCTCACACCCCTCCACCCCCCCCACCCCATTACAGATGGAGAAAGTCCACTCTTTCCTCGATTACATCATGGGCGGTTGCCAGATCCACTTCACAGTAAGCAGACGCCTCATTGGCTGTTCAACACTGGAGCAAATCAGGAAAGGCGGGGGCTGTGTTGGGCTGGGTTCTGTTGGGTTGGGTTGGGGTTTGGGTTGGGTTGGGCTGGGTTGGGGTTTGGGTTGGGTTGGGGTTTGGGTTGGGTTGTGCTAGGTTGGGTTGGGTTGTGTTGGGCTGGGTTGGGTTGGGTTGGGCTGGGCTGGGTTGGGGTTTGGGTTGGGTTGTGTTGGGCTGGGTTGGGTCGGGCTGGGATGGGTTGGGGTGGGTTGGGTTGGGTTGTGTTGGGTTGTGTTGGGCTATGATGGGTTGGGTTGTGGTGGGTTGGGCTGTGCTGGGCTGGGTTGGGTTGGGCTGGGTTGGGTTGGGCTGGGTTGGGTTGGGTTGGGCTGGGCTGGGATGGGTTGGGTTGGGTTGTGGTGGGTTGGGCTGGGTTGGGGTTTGGGTTGGGTTGTGCTAGGTTGGGTTGGGTTGTGTTGGGCTGGGTTGGGGTTTGGGTTGGGTTGTGCTAGGTTGGGTTGGGCTGTGTTGGGTTGGGGTTTGGGTTGGGTTGTGTTGTGTTGGGTTGTGTTGTGTTGGGTTGGGTTGGGTTGTGTTGGGTTGTGTTGGGCTATGATGGGTTGGGTTGTGGTGGGTTGGGCTGTGCTGGGCTGGGTTGGGTTGGGCTGGGTTGGGTTGGGGTGTGTTGGGTTGGGTTGGGCTGGGTTAGGTTGGGTTGGGTTGGGTTGTGGTGGGTTGGGCTGGGCTGGGATGGGTTGGGGTGTGTTGGGTTGGGTTAGGTTGGGTTGGGTTGGGTTGTGGTGGGTTGGGCTGTGCTGGGCTGTGTTGGGTTGGGTTGGGCTGTGTTGGGTTGTGTTGGGGTTTGGGTTGGGTTGTGTTGGGCTATGTTGGGTTATGTTGGGTTGGGTTGGGCTGTGCTGGGCTAGATTGTGTTGGGTTGGGTTGGGCTGGGTTGGGTTGGGGTTTGGGTTGGGTTGGGCTGGGCTGGGTTGGGTTGGGCTGGGTTGGGTTGGGCTGGGTTGGGGTTTGGGTTGGGCTGGGTTGGGTTGTGTTGGGCTGGGTTGGGTTGTGTTGGGTTGGGTTGTGTTGGGCTGGGCTGGGTTGGGGTTTGGGTTGGGTTGGTTTGGTTTGGGCTGGTCTGTGTTGGGTTGGGTTGGGTTGTGGTGGGTTGGGTTGTGCTGGGTTGTGTTGGGCTGGGCTGGTTTGGGGTTTGGGTTGGGCTGGGCTGGGTTATGTTGGGTTGGGTTGTGTTGGGTTGGGTTGTGTTGGGCTGGGCTGGGTTGGGGTTTGGGTTTGGGTTGGGCTGGGCTGGGTTATGTTGGGTTGGGTTGTGTTGGGTTGGGTTGTGTTGGGCTGGGTTGGGGTTTGGGTTGGGCTGGGTTGGGTTGTGTTGGGTTGGGTTGGGTTGGGCTGGGCTGGGTTGGGGTTTGGGTTGGGTTGGTTTGGTTTGGGCTGGTCTGTGTTGGGTTGGGTTGGGTTGTGGTGGGTTGGGTTGTGGTGGGTTGGGTTGGGTTGGGTTGGGTTGGGCTGGGCTGGGTTGGGTTGTGGTGGGTTGGGTTGTGGTGGGTTGGGTTGTGTTGGGTTGGGTTGTGTTGGGCTGGGCTGGGTTGGGGTTTGGGTTGGGCTGGGCTGGGTTATGCTGGGTTGGGTTGTGGTGGGTTGGGCTGTGTTGGGTTGGGCTGTGGTGGGTTGGGTTGTGCTGGGCTGTGTTGGGTTGGGCTGTGTTGGGCTGGGTTGGGTTGGGTTGGGCTGGGTTGGGCTGTGTTGGGTTGGGTTGTGTTGGGCTGGGCTGGTTGAGGTTTGGGTTGTGGTGGGTTGGGTTGTGTTGGGCTGGGCTGGGTTGGGGTTTGGGTTGGGTTGGTTTGGTTTGGGCTGGTCTGTGTTGTGTTGGGTGGGTGTGGGATCTCTCCTGGCTGGCTGGAATTGGATCACCGGGGATGGTACGGGCGGCTATCTGAACATAGGACGTACAGCCCTGGTCGGTTTCTAGATTCCATTGGATCATGGTGGATCTGATCGCACTCTCCGACACCGATACCCGGGGGCACCACACCCCAACCCCCGCATCACGGATCACTCCCCCACCTCAGTATCACGGACAGGCTCTGTCCCGGCCGCCTCCTGCAGAATGGGAGTCCCGACATCTCCCTGTTCCAACAGAAACTGCTCTGGTCCCCTTCCCCCGCCCCCGCCTCGTCTCCTCTACCCACCTCCCCCACACACCCCCCCAACATTTAAAAGGCACCGGGATGGGGACATGGATAGGAAGGGATGAGAGAGAGAAGGGCCAAATGGTGGCAAACAGAACAAGACTAGGTTGGGATATCTGGGCCAGCATGGAGGAGTTGGGCAGAAGGGTCTGTTTCCATTCTGAACACCTCTGTAACCTACAGATATTCCCAATTACAATTAATCCCCGAGTGACCCTCGGATATTCCCAATTACAATTAATCCCCGAGTGACCCTCGGATATTCCCAATTACAATTAATCCCCGAGTGACTCGTGGATATTCCCAATTACACTTAATCCCTGAATGACCCTTGGATATTCCCAATTACAATTAATCCCCGAGTGACCCTCAGGTATTCCCAATTACAATTAATCCCCGAGTGACTCTCGGATATTCCCAATTACAATTAATCCCTGAGTGACTCTCGGATATTCCCAATTACACTTAATCACCGAGTGACCCTCGGATATTCCCAATTACAATTAATCCCTGAGTGACCCTCGGATATTCCCAATTACAATTAATCCCTGAGTGACTCTCGGATATTCCCAATTTCAATTAAACCCCGAGTGACCCTCGGATATTCCCAATTACAATTAACCCCCGAGTGACCCTCGGATATTCCCAATTACAATTAATCCCTGAGTGACCCCTGGATATTCCCAATTACAATTAATCCACGAGTGACCCTCGGAATTTCCCAATTACAACTAATCCCTGAGTGACCCTCGGATATTCCCAATTACAATTAATCCCTGAGTGACTCTCGGATATTCCCAGTTACAAATAATCCCCGAGTGACCCTCGGATATTCCCAATTACACTTAATCCCTGAGTGACCCCCGGATATTCCCAATTACAATTAACCCCGAGTGACCCTCGGATATTCCCATTTACAATTAATCCCAGAGAGACCCCCGGATATTCCCAATTACAATTAATCCCCGGGGGGGGCCGTCGGATTTTCCCAATTACAATTAATCCCTGAGTGACCCCCGGATATTGCCAATTACTATTAATCCCCGAGTGACCCACGGATATTCCCAATTACAATTAATCCCTGAGTGACCCTTGGATATTCCCAATTACAATTAATCCCCGAGTGACTCTCGGATATTCCCAATTACAATTAATCCCCGAGTGACCCTCGGAATTTCCCAATTACAAATAATCCCTGAGTGACCCTCGGACTTTCCCAATTACAATTAATCCCCGAGTGACTCTCGGACTTTCCCAATTACAATTTATCTCCGAGTGACCCTTGAATATTCCCAATTACAATTAATCCCCAAGTGACCCTCGGATATTCCCAATTACAATAAATCCCCGAGTGACCCTCGGATATTCCCAATTACAATTAAACCCTGAGTGACCCTCGGATATTCCCAATTACAATTAATCCCGGTGTGACTCTCGGATATTCCCAATTACAATTAATCCCTGAATGACCCCCGGATATTCCCAATTACAATTATTCCCCGAGTGACTCTCGGACATTCCCAATTACAATTAATCCCCAAGTGTCCCCTGGATATTCCCAATTTCAATTAATTTCTGAGTGACCCTCGGATATTCCCAATTACAATTAATCCCCGAGTGTCCCTTGGACTTTCCCAAGTACAATTAATCCCTGAGTGACTCTCGGACTTTCCCAATTACAATTAATCCCCGAGTGACCCTCGGATATTCCCAATTACAATTAATCCTGGAGTGACTCTCGGACTTTCCCAATTGCAATTAATCCATGAGTCACCCTCGGATATTCCCAATTACAATTAATCCCTGAGTGACCCTTGAATATTCCCAATTACAATTAATCCCCAAGTGACCCTCGGACTTTCCCAATTACAATTAATCCCCAAGTGACTCTCGGATATTCCCAATTACAATTAATCCCCGAGCGACCCTCGGATATTCCCGATTACACTTAATCCCTGAGTGACCCCTGGATATTCCCAATTTCAATTAATCACCAAGTGACCCTCTGATATTCCCAATTACAATTAACCCCGAGTGACCCTCGGATATTCCCAATTACAATTAATCCCTGAGTGACCCCCGAATATTCCCAATTACAATTAATCCCCGAGTGACCCTCGGATATTCCCAATTACAATTAACCCCAAGTGACCCTCAGATATTCGCAATTACAATTTATCTCCGAATGACCCTTGAATATTCCCAATTACAATTAATCCCTGAGTGACCCCCGGATATTCCCAATTACAATTAATCCCCGAGTGACCCTCAGGTATTCCCAATTACAATTAATCCCGGTGTGACTCTCGGATATTCCCAATTACAATTAATCCCCGAGTGACTCTCGGACATTCCCAATTACAATTAATCCCCGAGTGACCCTCGGATATTCCCAATTACAATTAATCCCCGAGTGACTCGTGGATATTCCCAATTACACTTAATCCCTGAATGACCCTCGGATATTCCCAATTACAATTAATCCCCGAGTGACCCTCAGGTATTCCCAATTACAATTAATCCCCGAGTGACTCTCGGATATTCCCAATTACAATTAATCCCTGAGTGACTCTCGGATATTCCCAATTACACTTAATCACCGAGTGACCCTCGGATATTCCCAATTACAATTAATCCCCGAGTGACCCTCGGATATTCCCAATTACAATTAATCCCTGAGTGACTCTCGGATATTCCCAATTTCAATTAAACCCCGAGTGACCCTCGGATATTCCCAATTACAATTAACCCCCGAGTGACCCTCGGATATTCCCAATTACAATTAATCCCTGAGTGACCCCTGGATATTCCCAATTACAATTAATCCACGAGTGACCCTCGGATATTCCCAATTACAATTAATCCCTGAGTGACTCTCGGATATTCCCAGTTACAAATAATCCCCGAGTGACCCTCGGATATTCCCAATTACACTTAATCCCTGAGTGACCCCCGGATATTCCCAATTACAATTAACCCCGAGTGACCCTCGGATATTCCCATTTACAATTAATCCCCGGGGGGGGGGCCGTCGGATTTTCCCAATTACAATTAATCCCTGAGTGACCCCCGGATATTGCCAATTACTATTAATCCCCGAGTGACCCACGGATATTCCCAATTACAATTAATCCCTGAGTGACCCTTGGATATTCCCAATTACAATTAATCCCCGAGTGACCCTCGGAATTTCCCAATTACAAATAATCCCTGAGTGACCCTCGGACTTTCCCAATTACAATTAATCCCCGAGTGACTCTCGGACTTTCCCAATTACAATTTATCTCCGAGTGACCCTTGAATATTCCCAATTACAATTAATCCCCAAGTGACCCTCGGATATTCCCAATTACAATAAATCCCCGAGTGACCCTCGGATATTCCCAATTACAATTAAACCCTGAGTGACCCTCGGATATTCCCAATTACAATTAATCCCGGTGTGACTCTCGGATATTCCCAATTACAATTAATCCCTGAATGACCCCCGGATATTCCCAATTACAATTATTCCCCGAGTGACTCTCGGACATTCCCAATTACAATTAATCCCCAAGTGTCCCCTGGATATTCCCAATTTCAATTAATTTCTGAGTGACCCTCGGATATTCCCAATTACAATTAATCCCCGAGTGTCCCTTGGACTTTCCCAAGTACAATTAATCCCTGAGTGACTCTCGGACTTTCCCAATTACAATTAATCCCCGAGTGACCCTCGGATATTCCCAATTACAATTAATCCTGGAGTGACTCTCGGACTTTCCCAATTGCAATTAATCCATGAGTCACCCTCGGATATTCCCAATTACAATTAATCCCTGAGTGACCCTTGAATATTCCCAATTACAATTAATCCCCAAGTGACCCTCGGACTTTCCCAATTACAATTAATCCCCAAGTGACTCTCGGATATTCCCAATTACAATTAATCCCCGAGCGACCCTCGGATATTCCCGATTACACTTAATCCCTGAGTGACCTCTGGATATTCCCAATTTCAATTAATCACCAAGTGACCCTCTGATATTCCCAATTACAATTAACCCCGAGTGACCCTCGGATATTCCCAATTACAATTAATCCCTGAGTGACCCCCGAATATTCCCAATTACAATTAATCCCCGAGTGACCCTCGGATATTCCCAATTACAATTAACCCCAAGTGACCCTCAGATATTCCCAATTACAATTTATCTCCGAATGACCCTTGAATATTCCCAATTACAATTAATCCCTGAGTGACCCCCGGATATTCCCAATTACAATTAATCCCCGAGTGACCCTCAGGTATTCCCAATTACAATTAATCCCGGTGTGACTCTCGGATATTCCCAATTACAATTAATCCCCGAGTGACTCTCGGACATTCCCAATTACAATTAATCCCCGAGTGACCCTCGGATATTCCCAATTACAATTAATCCCCGAGTGACTCGTGGATATTCCCAATTACACTTAATCCCTGAATGACCCTCGGATATTCCCAATTACAATTATTCCCCGAGTGACTCTCGGACATTCCCAATTACAATTAATCCCCAAGTGTCCCTCGGATATTCCCAATTTCAATTAATTTCTGAGTGACCCTCGGATATTCCCAATTACAATTAATCCCCGAGTGTCCCTTGGACTTTCCCAAGTACAATTAATCCCGGAGTGACTCTTGGACTTTCCCAATTACAATTAATCCCCGAGTGACCCTCGGATATTCCCAATTACAATTAATCCTGGAGTGACTCTCGGACTTTCCCAATTGCAATTAATCCATGAGTCACCCTCGGATATTCCCAATTACAATTAATCCCCGAGTGACCCTTGAATATTCCCAATTACAATTAATCCCCAAGTGACCCTCGGATATTCCCAATTACAATTAATCCCCGAGCGACCCTCGGATATTCCCAATTACACTTAATCTCTGAGTGACCCCTGGATATTCCCAATTTCAATTAATCACCGAGTGACCCTCTGATATTCCCAATTACAATTAACCCCGAGTGACCCTCGGATATTCCCAATTACAATTAATCCCTGAGTGACCCCCGAATATTCCCAATTACAATTAATCCCCGAGTGACCCTCGGATATTCCCAATTACAATTAACCCCAAGTGACCCTCAGATATTCCCAATTACAATTTATCTCCGAATGACCCTTGAATATTCCCAATTACAATTAATCCCCGAGTGACCCTTAGAATTTCCCAATTACAATTATTCCCCGAGTGACTCTCGGACATTCCCAATGACAATTAATCCCCGAGTGTCCCCTGGATATTCCCAATTACAATTAATCCCTGAGTGACCCTCGCACTTTCCCAATTACAATTAATCTCCGAGTGACCCTCGGATATTCCCAATCACAATTAATCCCGGAGTGACTCTCGGACTTTCCCAATTGCAATTAATCCACGAGTCACCCTCGGATATTCCCAATTACAATTAATCCCCGAGCGACCCTCGGATATTCCCAATTACACTTAATCCCTGAGTGACTCTCGGATATTCCCAATTACAATTAATCCCTGAGTGACCCCCGAATATTCCCAATTACAATTAATCCCTGAGTGACCCTCGGATATTGTCATTGTCAGTTAATCCCTGAGTGACTCTCGGATATTTCCAATTACAATTAATCTCCGAGTGACCCTCGGATATTCCCAATTACAATTAATCCCGGAGTGACTCTCGGACTTTCCCAGTTACAATTAATCCACGAGTCACCCTCGGATATTCCCAATTACAATTAATCCCTGAGTGACCCTCGGATATTGTCATTGACAGTTAATCCCTGAGTGACTCTCGGATATTTCCAATTACAATTAATCCCTGAGTGACTCTCGGATATTCCCAATTACAATTAACCCCTGAGTGACCCTCAGACTTTCCCAATTACAATTAATCCCTGAGTGACTCTGGGATTTTCCCATTGACAGTTAATCCCGGAGTGACCCTCAGATTTACTGTTTATAGTTAATCTCCCAATTGGTCTCCTCTGACCTTAGACTTTTTACGGTTAGTCCTGAAGTGACCCCTGAAGGTTTAGCTCCTGGTGTCAAACAGCCGGGACGTCTTGACAATTAAATTGACTTCACTCCCAGAGCAAGAGAGAGATTACTCACTGGCTTTGCTGCCTCTTACTTACCTCTGAGAGAGTTTCTCTCTTCCCACTGCTGACCATTTCCAAGCCTGTGTCAGAACAGAAACACAAATCCAGAGGCTGTTGCTACACCGCGGCAGCATAGATTCAAAGATTTCATTCAAGTCTAACTCTCAAGCCAACAGAACATGGAAAATTCGGCACAGTCCAGGCCATTCAGCCCTGGATGTTGTGCCAACCTGTGGAACCAATCTGAAGCCCATCTAACCTACACTATTCCATTCTCGTCCCTAAGTCTATCCCATGCACATTTAAATGCCCTTCAAGTTGGGGAGTCTCCATCTGTTGTAGGCAGGCCGTTCCACACCCCCACGACTCTGAGTGAGGACACTACCTCTGACCTCTGTCCTATATCTATCAGCCCTCAGTTTAAAGCTGTGTCCCCCTCGTGTTCGTCATCAGCATCTGAGAAAAAGGCCCTCACCCTCCACCCGGTCTCACCCTAATAACGGCCATAACATAATCTTTTGTATCACCGTCAAGGCTTTGGGATGTGTTTTTTCCCACCTTCGGGAATGTGGGCGCCCCATTCCAGTAAAAACAGCAAATAATCCACAGCCGATCTCAGTGAACTTCTATTTGGCCATTCCCATCTCGCGTTTCCAAGACAGCACACGACAAATCCCTCCTCAACATCGAGATCTCGAAACAGGTCCATTTTCCAGTTCCTCAACTACCTTGTTTTGGAGGTGGGGGGGGGGAGGGAGAGAGAGAGGATGGGAGATTACGGTGTTGGGAGACAGGATGAGACAGGTTACAGAAGAATGCAGCCAGCTGCATCTACCTTCCAGGTATTTCTGTGTTCCCAGTGTACCTTCGTTGTAAGGTGAGGTTCCTTCACAATGGGAACGTCTCAGATCAGAACGCATCGGAAACTGATATTCATCCATCCCAAACCGCTCCGCGCAGGATCTCCAACTCTTCCAATCCTCCATTTTGCAAACTGAATTTCTTGACCGTGCGTCTGTAAGTTTCCTTCCCCCTCCCCCCCCCCCCCCCCCCCACCTCCCCCCGCGAGACACTGTCAGCTCTGACATTGTAATGATGTGGAGGAGCCAATCTTTGACTGGGAATGGACAGAGATGACGAAATCCCCCCCAACAGGTTTATTTGGAAGCACTGGGTTTCGGTGCGCTGCCCCTTCGTCGGTTGGGTGTGGAACAGGATCGTAAGGCACAGAATTTACAGCGTGGGTTTCCTCCAGGTGCTCCAGTTCCCTCCCACAGTCACAAACATGTGCTGGTTAGGGAGAGTGGGCCATGTGTTAGTGATAGGGAAGGGGTAAGTGTAGGGGTATGGGTGGGTTGTGCTTCGGAGGGTCGGTATGGACTTGTTGGGCCGAAGGGCCTGTTTCCACACTGTAAGTAATCTAACCTAATCTAAAAATAGGTGACAGTGATTGCGCGGCCGATGTGATGTCCTCCAACAATCCAGGATTGCTGTTAGGTTACAGAGTTTAGTTCACGAATACGTAAATCCCAGATTTTCTTATATCTCACCTTCCTGTGATAAAAATAGGTGACACCTCAGCTCAGACAACGCAGGAAAGGTGTGAGGTTTTGGTCTGTCTGTGTCCCAGTCAGGATTCAGACCGGTTCTGTTCCCAAGGTAGGGATGGATGAAATGTCCCACAGACAGACTGCCTACAGACCCTGAACTCCTCCAACAAAATACAATGTTCTGCAAATACAACGCTGCACACTCCCCCTCTCCCTCACACACAGGCACACACACATACAGGTCTACGAGGTGACCCTTCAGCCCAACTCGTCTGTGCTGACCCAGATATCCCAACCTAATCCAGTCCCATTCCCCAGCACCGGCCCATCTCCCCCTAAACCCCTCCCTATCCACATCCCCATCCAGATCCCTGTTAAATGGTGTCCCTGTCACAGCCCCCCCCACTTCCTCTGGCAGCTCATCCCACACACACACCCCCCTCTGGGGGGAAAATGTTACCCCTCGGGTCCCTGTCCCCTCTCACCCTCAACCTACACCCCTCTAGTTCTGGACTCCCCCACCCCAGGGGGAAAAGACCTTGTCTATTTACCCTATCCATGTCCCCCTCGTGATTTTATAGCCCTCTAGTTCTGGACTCCCCCACCCCAGGGGGAAAAGACCTTGTCTACTTACCCTATCCATGTCCACCTCGGGATTTTATAACCCTCTAGTTCTGGGCTCCCCCACCCCAGGGGGAAAAGACCTTGTCTATTTACCCTATCCATGTCCCCCTCGTGATTTTATAAACCTCTATAAGGTCACCCCTCAGCCTCCGACGCTCCAGGGAAAACAGCCCCAGCCTGTTCAGCCTCTCCCTGTAGCTCAGACCCTCCAACCCTGGCAACATCCTTGTCAATCTTTTCTGAACCCTTTCATGTTTCACAACATCTTCCCGATCGGAAGGAGACCAGAATTACACCCAATATTCCAACAGCGGCCCTAACCAATGTCCTGTACAGCCGCAACATGACCCCCCCAACTCCTGTACTCGATACTCTGACCAATAAAGGAAAGCATACCAAACGCTGCCTTCACTATCCTATCTACCTGTGACTCCACTTTCAAGGAGCTATGACCCTGCACTCCAAGGTCTCTGTGTTCAGCAACACTCCCCAGGACCTTACCATGAAGTGTATAAGTCCTGCTAAGATTTGCTTTCCCAAAATGTTTGCTTTTAGACCTGCAGCCCCCTCCTCTCCTGCACGTTGAGGAGGTGTGACGGAGAACCGCGGTGTAATGCTGGAAAGATGGGATTGGGAGCAGGATTAGCCAGTGCTCTGAGTGCAGGGCATATGCGAGTGATCTCTCAGTCACCTGCCCACCCCCTCGCCCCCCCCCAGGTTGCAATTGACTTCACGGCTTCGAATGGCGATCCCAGTAACAGCCAGTCGCTCCACTACATGAACCACAGGGAGCCGAACGAGTACGTGAAAGCGCTGAGGGCCGTAGGAGAGATTTGCCAGGACTACGACAGGTAGGAGCGTGAGGGGAAGGGGCTGGGGAGGGGGAGCTGGGAGCCAGAGGGTGTCTCAGAACCAGGGACTCCAATCCGCTGAACCGACCCCTGTAACAATCCTCTTCCTCTCCCAGTGACAAGAAATTCCCCGCTTTCGGATTCGGAGCACGAGTCCCACCGGATTACGAGGTGAGAGAAATCGGAGAGAGGTGGGAACTCCCTCTAACAGACGGGAATCTAATCGAGGGGTTCGGGGTGGGGTTTATATACAGAATAACAGATACCCCGGGAGGGAGTTACAGACTGGAATCTAATCGAGGGGTTCGGGGTGGGGTTTATATACAGAATAACAGATACCCCGGGAGGGAGTTACAGACTGGAATCTAATCGAGGGGTTGGGGGTGGGGTTTATATACAGGGGTAGGGGGTGGGGATTATATACAGGGGGTGGGGGTTATATACAAGGGGTGCGGGTTATATACAGGGGGTGGGGGTTATATACAGGGGGTGTGTCGGGGGCGGGGGTAATGATTATTTTTTGGGTTTTCCAGGTTTCCCACGATTTCCCGTTAAATTTGAATCCCGACGATCCTGACTGTGACGGTGAGTCTGTCTCCCTCACTCCCTCACTCCCTCACTCACTCCCTCACTCGCTCCCTCACTCGCTCACTCCCTCGCTCACTCCCTCGCTCACTCCCTCGCTCACTCTCTCGCTCACTCCCTCACTCACTCCCTCAGTCACTCACTCCCTCACTCACTCCCTCACTCACTCCCTCACTCACTCCCTCAGTCACTCACTCCCTCACTCACTCTCTACTTTACTCTCTCTCTCACTCTCACTGTCTTTCTGACACACTCACACTCTCATTCTCACTGTCTTTCTGACACACTCACACTCTCATTCTCGCTGTCTCTCCCACCCTGACACACTCACACTCTCATTCTCACTGTCTCTCCCACCCTGACACACTCACACTCTCATTCTCGCTGTCTCTCCCACCCTGACACACTCACTCTCTCATTCTCGCTGTCTCTCCCACCCTGACACACTCACACTCTCATTCTCACTGTCTCTCCCACCCTGACACACTCACACTCTCATTCTCGCTGTCTCTCCCACCCTGACACACTCACTCTCTCATTCTCGCTCTCTCTCCCACCCTGACACACTCACACTCTCATTCTCGCTCTCTCTCCCACCCTGACACACTCACACTCTCATTCTCGCCGTCTCTCCCACCTTGACACACTCACACTCTCATTCTCGCTGTCTCTCCCACCCTGACACACTCACACTCTCATTCTCGCTGTCTCTCCCACCCTGACACACTCACTCTCTCATTCTCGCTCTCTCTCCCACCCTGACACACTCACACTCTCATTCTCGCTCTCTCTCCCACCCTGACACACTCACACTCTCATTCTCGCCGTCTCTCCCACCTTGACACACTCACACTCTCATTCTCGCTGTCTCTCCCACCCTGACACACTCACACTCTCATTCTCGCTCTCTCTCCCACCCTGACACACTCACACTCTCATTCTCGCTGTCTCTCCCACCCTGACACACTCACTCTCTCATTCTCGCTGTCTCTCCCACCCTGACACACTCACTCTCTCATTCTCGCTCTCTCTCCCACCCTGACACACTCACACTCTCATTCTCGCTCTCTCTCCCACCCTGACACACTCACACTCTCATTCTCGCCGTCTCTCCCACCCTGACACACTCACACTCTCATTCTCACTGTCTTTCTGACACACTCACACTCTCATTCTCGCTGTCTCTCCCACCTTGACACACTCACACTCTCATTCTCGCTGTCTCTCCCACCCTGACACACTCACACTCTCATTCTCGCTCTCTCTCCCACCCTGACACACTCACACTCTCATTCTCGCCGTCTCTCCCACCTTGACACACTCACACTCTCATTCTCGCTGTCTCTCCCACCCTGACACACTCACACTCTCATTCTCGCTGTCTCTCCCACCCTGACACACTCACTCTCTCATTCTCGCTCTCTCTCCCACCCTGACACACTCACACTCTCATTCTCGCTCTCTCTCCCACCCTGACACACTCACACTCTCATTCTCGCCGTCTCTCCCACCTTGACACACTCACACTCTCATTCTCGCTGTCTCTCCCACCCTGACACACTCACACTCTCATTCTCGCTCTCTCTCCCACCCTGACACACTCACACTCTCATTCTCGCTGTCTCTCCCACCCTGACACACTCACTCTCTCATTCTCGCTGTCTCTCCCACCCTGACACACTCACTCTCTCATTCTCGCTCTCTCTCCCACCCTGACACACTCACACTCTCATTCTCGCTCTCTCTCCCACCCTGACACACTCACACTCTCATTCTCGCCGTCTCTCCCACCTTGACACACTCACACTCTCATTCTCGCTGTCTCTCCCACCCTGACACACTCACACTCTCATTCTCGCTGTCTCTCCCACCCTGACACACTCACACTCTCATTCACGCTGTCTCTCCCACCCTGACACACTCACACTCTCATTCTCGCTGTCTCTCCCACCCTGACACACTCACACTCTCATTCTCACTGTCTCTCCCACCCTGACACACTCACTCTCTCATTCTCGCTGTCTCTCCCACCCTGACACACTCACTCTCTCATTCTCGCTGTCTCTCCCACCCTGACACACTCACACTCTCATTCTCACTGTCTCTCCCACCCTGACACACTCACTCTCTCATTCTCGCTGTCTCTCCCACCCTGACACACTCACTCTCTCATTCTCGCTCTCTCTCCCACCCTGACACACTCACACTCTCATTCTCGCTCTCTCTCCCACCCTGACACACTCACACTCTCATTCTCGCCGTCTCTCCCACCTTGACACACTCACACTCTCATTCTCGCTGTCTCTCCCACCCTGACACACTCACACTCTCATTCTCGCTCTCTCTCCCACCCTGACACACTCACACTCTCATTCTCGCTGTCTCTCCCACCCTGACACACTCACTCTCTCATTCTCGCTGTCTCTCCCACCCTGACACACTCACTCTCTCATTCTCGCTCTCTCTCCCACCCTGACACACTCACACTCTCATTCTCGCTCTCTCTCCCACCCTGACACACTCACACTCTCATTCTCGCCGTCTCTCCCACCTTGACACACTCACACTCTCATTCTCGCTCTCTCTCCCACCCTGACACACTCACACTCCCATTCTCGCTGTCCCTCCCACCCTGACACACTCACACTCCCATTCTCGCTGTCCCTCCCACCCTGACACACTCACACTCCCATTCTCGCTGTCCCTCCCACCCTGACACACTCACACTCTCATTGTCGCTGTCCCTCCCACCCTGACACACTCACACTCCCATTCTCGCTCTCTCTCCCACCCTGACACACTCACACTCTCATTCTCGCCGTCTCTCCCACCTTGACACACTCACACTCTCATTCTCGCTGTCCCTCCCACCCTGACACACTCTCTCCCCCGTACGCCCACCCCCTGTCACATTCCTGAACATCCTTCCCTGAGTGCCCCCCTCCCGGTCTGACTGACCCCCTCGGTCCTGCCTCTCTCTCTCTCTTTTTCTGAGCAGAAATTAAAGGGGTCATCCTTGCCTACCAGAGATGTCTGCCCAGTATCAAACTCTATGGTCCCACCAACGTCTCTCCCATCATCCGCCGGGTCAGCCGTCTCGCTGAGGCTGAGATGCAGACGGGTATCCCCTCGGTAAGTCTCTCCGAGGGACGCTCGCTCCCTCACTACGCCAACCTCTGCCCTCAGCTGCTCTGTCTCTCACGGACAGAGGCCTCGCTCCTGGGTATAACACCCACCCTCGAGTTGGCACTTCGACTGTGGGGGGAACGCGGATGCAGCGCTGAGTGCAGGGCTGACAATGGGACAGGTAACATTCACACCCCCACACACACCAGGGAATAACCGTCTCCAACAAGAGAGACCCTAACCATCGCCCCCTTGATGTTCAATGGTGTTACCGTCACTGAATCCTGCAGCGAGTAACTCCCCTCCGGACCCTCCCCCCAAAGCCCTGTCCCACCATCGGGGACAGAGGCTGGGAATCCTGCAGTGAGTAACTCCCCTCCTGACCCTCCCCCCAAAGCCCTGTCCCACCATCGGGGACAGAGGCTGGGAATCCTGCAGTGAGTAACTCCCCTCCTGACCCTCCCCCCAAAGCCCTGTCCCACCATCGGGGACAGAGGCTGGGAATCCTGCAGTGAGTAACTCCCCTCCTGACCCTCCCCCCAAAGCCCTGTCCCACCGTCGGGGACAGAGGCTGGGAATCCTGCAGCGAGTAACTCCCCTCCTGACCCTCCCCCCAAAGCCCTGTCCCACCATCGGGGACAGAGGCTGGGAATCCTGCAGTGAGTAACTCCCCTCCTGACCCTCCCCCCAAAGCCCTGTCCCACCATCGGGGACAGAGGCTGGGAATCCTGCAGTGAGTAACTCCCCTCCTGACCCTCCCCCCAAAGCCCTGTCCCACCGTCGGGGACAGAGGCTGGGAATCCTGCAGTGAGTAACTCCCCTCCTGACCCTCCCCCCAAAGCCCTGTCCCACCGTCGGGGACAGAGGCTGGGAATCCTGCAGTGAGTAACTCCCCTCCGGACCCTCCCCCCAAAGCCCTGTCCCACCGTCGGGGACAGAGGCTGGGAATCCTGCAGCGAGTAACTCCCCTCCGGACCCTCCCCCCAAAGCCCTGTCCCACCATCGGGGACAGAGGCTGGGAATCCTGCAGCGAGTAACTCCCCTCCTGACCCTCCCCCCAAAGCCCTGTCCCACCATCGGGGACAGAGGCTGGGAATCCTGCAGTGAGTAACTCTCCTCTCTATGAATGTGTGTCCCATCCGTTCCTTCCTGGGTCAGAATCCCTGGGATCCCCTTCCTGAGGGACACTGTGGGTCTACCCTCCAGCACACGGACTGCAGCAGGTCAGGGAGACAGCTCACACCCCACACCCACCTCCTCAAGGGGGGAGGGGGGGGACGAGGGACGGGGAGATGGGGAGGTGAATAAATGCTGGGCCCAGCCAGTGATACACGTCTCCATGTGAGGGATGGGAAAGATCAAGCCTGTTCCTGCAAATCCTGTGCATTTGTGAGAGAGAGAGAGTGTGTGTGTGAGAGAGAGTGTGTGTGTGTGTGTGAGAGAGAGTGTGTGTGTGTGTGAGAGAGAGTGTGTGTGAGAGTGTGTGTGAGAGAGAGAGTGTGTGTGTGTGAGAGAGTGTGTGAGAGTGAGTGTGTGTGTGTGTGAGAGAGAGTGTGTGTGTGTGTGAGAGAGAGTGTGTGTGAGAGTGTGTGTGAGAGAGATAGTGTGTGTGTGTGAGAGAGTGTGTGAGAGTGAGTGAGTGTGTGTGTGAGAGAGTGTGTGTGTGTGAGAGTGTGTGTGTGAGAGAGTGTGTGTGTGAGAGAGTGTGTGTGAGAGTGAGTGAGTGTGTGTGTGAGAGAGTGAGTGTGTGTGAGAGAGAGTGAGTGTGTGTGAGAGAGAGTGAGTGTGTGTGAGAGAGAGTGTGTGTGAGAGAGAGAGAGTGTGTGTGTGTGTGTGTGTGTGTCTGTGTCAGTGCTGCCTGCCCCGGTGGCCACTCTGCCCTGTTCTATCCCCTTTCAGAAGTACTACATGTTGCTGATGCTGACGGACGGGGTAGTGACTGACCTGAGTGAGACCCGCGATCTGATTGTGGAGGCGTCACGCCTGCCCCTGTCCATCATCATCGTCGGTGTGGGCAACGCCGACTTCTCTGACATGAGGGCATTGGACGGGGACGATGGCATCTTACTGTCCAGCTACGGCCAGGAAGCAGCCCGGGACATCGTCAAGTTCGTGCCCTTCCGAGACTTCAAGAAGGTACGGCCACTCTGCCCCGCTCTCAGTCTATCCCTCCTCGCACGGATCCTGTGACCAAGTCGCATCGTTGTCGAATTGCAGACAGGTTTCTGAACCTTGACCACCTGGAGACTCGTGTCTGTCAGGTCCCCTCCTGGGAGACGTGACTCTCAAGATTAGACGGGTCTCCCCAGACTTCGACTCAATTCCCGGCTCAAATCACCGGGAATCTGGGTGGGAATCGTGGGTTAAGTTTGGACAAACGGCGTGTATTTGTGTGGGGCCTGTTTACGGAGGCTGGGCCTGGACGATGAGCCTCAAACTCCCACTGGAGTTCAGGCCTACCCTGTGGGGATGTACTTTCAGACCTTGGGCCGGGGTAATGGGTCAGACCTCAGGAGCTAGTCCTCAGTCATGCTCTGAAATCCCAGGGAGTTAGGCCTGTACTCTGGGCCTCAAATCCTCAGCGGTTGGGCCCAGATGGTTGGGGTGTAATTTCAGGCGTTTTAGCCTCAGGTTATGGGAGGAATCGGAGTGGACTCAGGTCGGGTTATACTCTGCAACGTCAGGAATTTCGGCTTTTCCGATGGGACAGCAGATAGGCCCTGGTTAGGGGGAACAGTTTCAGACGTTGGCTGGAATCCCTGGATTTGGGACGACACTGAGGCTGGAATCCCTGGATTTGGGCCTAGACTTGAGGCTGGAATCCCGGGATTTGGGACGACACAGACTAGAATCCCTGGATTTGGGCCTAGACTTGAGGCTGGAATCCCTGGATTTGGGCCTAGACTTGAGGCTGGAATCCCAGGATTTGGGCCTAGACTTGAGGCTGGAATCCCGGGATTTGGGCCTAGACTTGAGGCTGGAATCCCAGGATTTGGGCCTAGACTTGAGGCTGGAATACCAGGATTTGGGACAACACTGAGACTAGAATCCCGGGATTTGGGCCGAGACCTGAGGCTGGAATCCTGGGATTTGGGCCTAGACTTGAGGTTGGAATCCTGGGATTTGGGCCTAGACTTGAGGCTGGAATCCCAGGATTTGGGCCTAGACTGAGGCTGGAATCCCAGGATTTGAACCGACATTGAGGCTGGAATCCCGGGATTTGCACCGACACTGAGGCTAGAATTACTGGATTTGGGCCTAGACTTGAGGCTGGAATCCCGGGATTTGGGTCTGAAGGGAAGCCTTGGTATCCTGGCCGCTTCACCATCGTCTCTTTTGTTTCCCTCGCTCTCCCTACAGGCCCCAACCTCGGCCTTGGCCAAATACGTCCTCGCTGAGGTCCCCAAGCAGGTGGTGGAGTTCTACGCCAGTCAGGGGATCGCCCCTGAGCCTCACAAGCAGAGCGTCGTTCCCCCGAGGAGAGGAGAAAATGGAGGAGAACAGACCGGGGCTAAAGGAGCTACCTCCTGAGCAGGCCTCACTGATGCCCGCCTCACAAACCAGTGACACCAGCCTCACTAGAATCCGCACTCCCTTCCACTCCATCCCCTGGAGACTGGGGCACCTGCTCTGACCTCCCCACAGTTACCATGAGACTGGAATTACGTGACCTCCCCCCGACTCAGCCCAGATCGATGGGGGGTGGGGGGGATGATTCAACCTAAACCTCAGGCCTACATCCCCTTCTCTCCCCAACCCTCTCCCCAGGAGCTCAGGCCTAAATCTCAGGCCTACATCCCCTTCTCTCCCCAACCCTCTCCCCAGGAGCTCAGGCTTAAACCTCAGGCCTACATCCCCTTCTCTCCCCAACCCTCTCCCCAGGAGCTCAGGCCTAAATCTCAGGCCTACATCCCCCTCTCCCCAGGAGCTCAGGCCTAAATCTCAGGCCTACATCCCCTTCTCTCCCCAACCATCTCCCCAGGAGCTCAGGCTTAAACCTCAGACCTACATCCCCCTCTCTCCCCAACCCTCTCCCCAGGAGCTCAGGCTTAAACCTCAGACCTACATCCCCCTCTCCCCAGGAGCTCAGGCCTAAACCTCAGGCCTACATCCCCCTCTCCCCAGGAGCTCAGGCCTAAATCTCAGGCCTACATCCCCTTCTCTCCCCAACCCTCTCCCCAGGAGCTCAGGCTTAAACCTCAGACCTACATCCCCTTCTCTCCCCAACCCTCTCCCCAGGAGCTCAGGCCTAAACCTCAGGCCTACATCCCCCTCTCCCCAGGAGCTCAGGCCTAAATCTCAGGCCTACATCCCCTTCTCTCCCCAACCCTCTCCCCAGGAGCTCAGGCCTAAACCTCAGGCCTACATCCCCCTCTCCCCAGGAGCTCAGGCCTAAATCTCAGGCCTACATCCCCTTCTCTCCCCAACCCTCTCCCCAGGAGCTCAGGCTTAAACCTCAGACCTACATCCCCCTCTCCCCAGGAGCTCAGGCCTAAACCTCAGGCCTACATCCCCTTCTCTCCCCAACCCTCTCCCCAGGAGCTCAGGCCTAAACCTCAGGCCTACATCCCCTTCTCTCCACAACCCTCTCCCCAGGAGCTCAGGCCTAAATCTCAGGCCTACATCCCCTTCTCTCCCCAACCCTCTCCCCAGGAGCTCAGGCTTAAACCTCAGGCCTACATCCCCCTCTCTCTCCCAACCTCCTCCCCAGGAGCTCAGGCCTAAATCTCAGGCCTATGTCCCAGGCTCCAATGAGGGGAATGGATGGCAGAGGGTGTGAAATGGACCTGGAGGGGATGTGTGGGTGTTGTGGGGGATGTGTGGGTGTTGTGGGGGATGTGTGGGTGTTGTGGGGGATGGGGGGTGGGTGTTGTGGGGGATGGGGGGTGGGTGTTGTGGGGGATGTGTGGGTGTTGTGGGGGATGGGGGGTGGGTGTTGTGGGGGATGTGTGGGTGTTGTGGGGGATGGGGGGTGGGTGTTGTGGGGGGTGGGGGGTGGGTGTTGTGGGGGGTGGGTGTTGTGGGGGATGTGTGGGTGTTGTGGGGGGTGGGTGAAGGAGGGGGGTGAAGTGTGAGAAAGGCTGCAGTTTGAGGCCTGGGTGAGGTGCCTGAAGACCTCTGCATGTGCCCAGCCGCGGGTTTAACGGGGAGACGTGACAACAATTAAAGATGTGATTATCCAACAGAGTCTCTGTGTTACTCTCACACACGGCCTCTCTCTCTAACCTCCTTATCTCACACCCTCTCTCTCACCCTCCGTGTCTCTCTCTCTCTGGTCTCTCTCTCTCTCTCTCTCTCACCCTCCTTATCTCTCTCTCGCTCTCTCTCTCTCACTCTCTCTCTCCCCATCTCTCTCCAGTCCTCGTCTCTCTCTCTCTCTCCCTCCATTTCTCTCTCTCTGTCTCTCCCTCTCTCTCTCTCTGTCTCTCCCCCTCCTCTTTCTTTTCCCTCTGCGGGACATGGAGAGGGTAAATAGACAAGGTCTTTTCCCCCTGGGGTGGGGGAGCCCAGAACTAGAGGGTTATAAAATCACGAGGGGGACATGGAGAGGGTAAATAGACAAGGTCTTTTCCCCCTGGGGTGGGGGAGCCCAGAACTAGAGGGTTATAAAATCAAGAGGGGGACATGGAGAGGGTAAATAGACAAGGTCTTTTCCCCCTGGGGTGGGGGAGCCCGGAACTAGAGGGTTATAAAATCACGAGGGGGACATGGATAGGGTAAATAGACAAGGTCTTTTCCCCCTGGGGTGGGGGAGCCCAGAACTAGAGGGTTATAAAATCACGAGGGGGACATGGAGAGGGTAAATAGACAAGGTCTTTTCCCCCTGGGGTGGGGGAGCCCGGAACTAGAGGGTTATAAAATCACGAGGGGGACATGGATAGGGTAAATAGACAAGGTCTTTTCCCCCTGGGGTGGGGGAGCCCAGAACTAGAGGGTTATAAAATCACGAGGGCGACATGGAGAGGGTAAATAGACAAGGTCTTTTCCCCCTGGGGTGGGGGAGCCCAGAACTAGAGGGTTATAAAATCACGAGGGGGACATGGATAGGGTAAATAGACAAGGTCTTTTCCCCCTGGGGTGGGGGAGCCCAGAACTAGAGGGTTATAAAATCAAGAGGGGGACATGGAGAGGGTAAATAGACAAGGTCTTTTCCCCCTGGGGTGGGGGAGCCCGGAACTAGAGGGTTATAAAATCACGAGGGGGACATGGATAGGGTAAATAGACAAGGTCTTTTCCCCCTGGGGTGGGGGAGCCCAGAACTAGAGGGTTATAAAATCAAGAGGGGGACATGGAGAGGGTAAATAGACAAGGTCTTTTCCCCCTGGGGTGGGGGAGCCCGGAACTAGAGGGTTATAAAATCACGAGGGGGACATGGATAGGGTAAATAGACAAGGTCTTTTCCCCCTGGGGTGGGGGAGCCCAGAACTAGAGGGTTATAAAATCACGAGGGGTACATGGAGAGACTAAATAGACTTGGTCTTTTCCCCCTGGGGTGGGGGAGCCCAGAACTAGAGGGTTATAAAATCACGAGGGGGACATGGATAGGGTAAATAGACTTGGTCTTTTCCCCCTGGGGTGGGGGAGCCCAGAACTAGAGGGTTATAAAATCACGAGGGGGACATGGATCAGGTAAATAGACAAGGTCTTTTCCCCCTGGGGTGGGGGAGTCCAGAACTAGAGGGTTATAAAATCACGAGGGGGACATGGATCGGGTAAATAGACAAGGGCTTTTCCCCCTGGGGTGGGGGAGCCCAGAACTAGAGGGTTATAAAATCACGAGGGGGACATGGATAGGGTAAATAGACAAGGTCATTTCCCCCTGGGGTGGGGGAGCCCAGAACTAGAGGGTTATAAAATCACTAGGGGGACATGGATAGTGTAAATAGATAACATCTCATCCCCCTGGGGTGGGGGAGCCCAGAACTAGAGGGTCATAAAATCACGAGGGGGATATGGATAGGGTAAATAGACAAGGTTTTTTACCCCTGGGGTGGGGGAGTACAGAAATGGAGGGTTATAAAATCACGAGGGGTACATGGATAGGGTAAATAGACTTGGTGTTTTCCCCCTGGGGTGGGGGAGCCCAGAACTAGAGGGGTATAAAATCACGTGGGGACATGGATAGGGTAAATTGACAAGGTCTTTTCCCCCTTTGGTGGGGGAGCCCAGAACTAGTGGGTTATAATATCACGAGGGGGACATGGAGAGGGTAAATAGACAGGGTCTTTTCCCCCTGGGGTGGGGGAGCCCAGAACTAGAGGTTAATAAAATCACGAGGGGGACACGGATAGGGTAAATAGACAAGGTCTTTTCCCCCTGGGGTGGGGGAGCCCAGAACTAGAGGGTTATAAAATCACGAGGGGGACATGGATAGGGTAAATAGACAAGGTCATTTCCCCCTGGGGTGGGGGAGCCCAGAACTAGAGGGTTATAAAATCACTAGGGGGACATGGATAGTGTAAATAGATAACATCTCATCCCCCTGGGGTGGGGGAGCCCAGAACTAGAGGGTTATAAAATCACGAGGGGGACATGGAGAGGGTAAATAGACAAGGTCTTTTCCCCCTGGGGTGGGGGAGCCCAAAACTAGAGGGTTATAAAATCACGAGGGGGACATGGATAGGGTAAGTAGACAAGGTATTTTCCCCTTGGGGTGGGGGAGAGTCCAGAACTAGAGGTTTATAAAATCACGAGGGGGACATGGATAGGGTAAAGAGACAAGGTCTTTTCCCCCTGGGGTGGGGGAGCCCAGAACTAGAGGGTTATAAATTCACGAGGGGGACATGGATAGGGTAAATTGACAAGGTCTTTTCCCCCTGGGGTGGGGGAGACCAGAACTAGCGGATTATAAAATCACGAGGGGGACATGGAGAAGGTAAATAGACAAGGTCTTTTCCCCCTGGGGTGGGGGAGACCAGAACTAGAGGATTATAAAATCACGAGGGCGACATGGAGAGGGTAAATAGACAAGGTCTTTTCCCCCTGGGGTGGGGTAGCCCAGAACTAGAGGGTTATAAAATCACGAGGGGGACATGAAGAGGGTAAATAGACAAGGTCTTTTCCCCCTGAGGTGGGGGAGACCAGACCTAGAGGGTTATAAAATCACGAGGGGGACATGGATAGCGTAAATAGACAAGGTCTTTTCCCCCTGCGGTGGGGGAGCCCAGAACTAGAGGGTTATAAAATCACGAGGGTACATGGATAGTGGAAATAGACAAGGTCTATTCCCCCTGGGGTGGGGGAGCCCAGAACTAGAGGTTTATAAAATCACGAGGGCGACATGGAGAGGGTAAATAGACAAGGTCTTTTCCCCCTGGGGTGGTGGAGCCCAGAACTAGAGGGTCATAAAATCACGAGGGGGACATGGAGAGGGTAAATAGATAAGGTCTTTTCCCCCTGGGGTGGGAGAGTCCAGAACTAGAGGTTTATAAAATCACGAGGGGGACATGGATAGGGTAAATAGACAAGGTCTTTTCCCCCTGGGGTGGGGGAGCCCAGAACTAGAGGGTTATAAAATCACGAGGGGGGACATGGATAGGGTAAATAGATAAGGTCTTTTCCCCCTGGGGTGGGGGAGCCCAGAACTAAAGGGTTATAAAATCACGAGGGGACATGGATAGGGTAAATGGACAAGGTCTTTTCCCCCTGGGGTGGGGGAGCCCAGAACTAGAGGGTCATAAAATCACGAGGGGGACATGGATTGGGTAAATAGACAAGGTCTTTTCCCCCTGGGGTGGGGGAGCCCAGAACTACAGGGTTATAATATCACGAGGGGGACATGGATAGGGTAAATAGATAAGGTCTTTTCCCCCTGGGGTGGGGGAGCCAAGAACTAAAGGGTTATAAAATCACGAGGGGGGACATGGATAGGGTAAATAGACAAGGTCTTTTTCCACTGGGGTGGGGGAGCCCAGAACTAGAGGGTTATAAAATCACTAGGGAACATTAAAAGGGTAAATAGACAAGGTCTTTTTCCCCTGGGTTGGGGGAGCCCAGAACTAGAGGGTTATGAAATCATGAGGGGACACGGATAGGGTAAATAGACAAGGTCTTTTCCCCCTGGGGTGGGGGAGCCCAGGACTAGAGGGTTATAAAATCACTAGGGGGACATGGATAGTGTAAATAGATAACATCTCATCCCCCTGGGGTGGGGTAGCCCAGAACTAGAGGGTTATAATATCACGAGGGGGGCATGGATAGGGTAAATTGACAAGGTCTTTTCCCCCTTGGGTGGGGGAGCCCAGAACTAGAGGGTTATAAAATCATGAGGGGTACATGGATAGGGTAAAATGACAAGGTCTTTTCCCCCTGGGGTGGGGGAGTCCAGAACTACAGGGTTATAAAATCACGAGGGGGACATGGATAGGGTAAATAGACAAGGTCTTTTCCCCCTGGGGTGGGGGAGCCCAGGACTAGAGGGTTATAAAATCACGAGGGGGACATGGATAGGGTAAATAGACAAGGTCTTTTCCCCCTGGGGTGGGGGAGCCCAGAACTACAGGGTTATAAAATCACGAGGGGGACATGGATAGGGTAAATAGACAAGGTCTGTTCCCCATGGGGTGGGGGAGAGTCCAGACCTAATGGGTTATAAAATCACGACAGGGACATGGATAGGGTAAATAGACAAAGTTTTTTCCCCCTGGGGTGGGGGAGCCCAGAACTAGAGGGTTATAAAATCACGAGGGGGACATGGAGAGGGTAAATAGACAAGTTCTTTTCCCCCTGGGGTGGGGGAGCCCAGAGCTACAGGGTTATAAAATCACGAGGGGGACATGGATAGGGTAAATAGACTTGGTCTTCTCCCGCTGGGGTGGGGGAGCCCAGAACTAGAGGGTTATAAAATCACGAGGGGGACATGGATAGTGTAAATAGATAACATCTCATCCCCGTGGGGTGGGGTAGCCCAGAACTAGAGGTTTATAAAATCACGAGGGGGACATGGAGAGGGTAAATAGACAAGGTCTTTTCCCCCTGGGGTGGGGGAGTCCAGAACTACAGGGTTATAAAATCACGAGGGGGATATGGATAGGGTAAATAGACAAGGTCTTTTCCCCCTGGGGTGGGGGAGCCCAGAACTAGAGGGGTATAAAATCACGAGGGGTACATGGATAGGGTAAATAGAAAAGGTCTTTTCCCCCTGGGGTGGGGGAGACCAGACCTAGAGGGTTATAAATTCACGAGGGGGACATGGAGAGGGTAAATAGACAAGGTCGTTTCCCCCTGGGGTGGGGGAGTCCAGAACTACAGGGTTATAAAATCACGAGGGGTACATGGATAGGGTAAATAGACAAGGTCTTTTCCCCCTGGGGTGGGGGAGCCCAGAACTAGAGGGTTATAAAATCACGAGGGGGATATGGATAGGGTAAATAGACAAGGTCTTTTCCCTCTGGGGTGGGGGAGCCCAGAACTAGAGGGGTATAAAATCACGTGGGGACATGGATAGGGTAAACAGACAAGGTATTTCCCCCGGGGGTGGGGGAGCCCAGAACTAGAGGGTTATAAAATCACGAGGGGGACATGGAGAGGGTAAATAGACAATGTCTTTTCCCCCTGGGGTGGGGGAGCCCAGAACTAGAGGGTTATAAATTCACGAGGGCGACATGGAGAGGGTAAATAGACAAGGTCTTTTCCCCCTGGGGTGGGGGAGCCCAGAGCTACAGGGTTATAAAATCACGAGGGGGACATGGATAGGGTAAATAGACAAGGTCTTTTCCCCCTGGGGTGGGGGAGCCCAGAACTAGAGGGTTATAAAATCACGAGGGGGACATGGAGAGGGTAAATAGACAAGGTCTTTTCCCCCTGGGGTGGGGGAGACCAGAACTAGAGGGTTATAAAATCACGAGGTGGACAGGAATAGGGTAAATAGACAAGGTCTTTTCCCCCTGGGGTGGGGGAGCCCAGAACTAGAGGGTTATAATATCACGAGGGGGGCATGGATAGGGTAAATTGACAAGGTCTTTTCCGCCTGGGGTGGGGGAGCCCAGAACTAGAGGGTTATAAAATCACGAGGGGGACATGGATAGAGTAAATAGACAAGGTCTTTTCCCCCTGAGGTGGGGGAGCCCAGAACTAGAGGGTTATAAAATCACGAGGGGGACATGGATAGGGTAAATAGACAAGGTCTTTTCCCCCTGGGGTGGGGGAGCCCAGAACTAGAGGGTTATAATATCACGAGGGGGACATGGATAGGGTAAATAGACAAGGTCTTTTCCCCCTGGGGTGGGGGAGCCCAGAACTAGAGGGTTATAATATCACGAGGGGGACATGGATAGGGTAAATAGACAAGGTCTTTTCCCCCTGAGGTGGGGGAGCCCAGAACTAGAGGGTTATAAAATCACGAGGGGGACATGGATAGTGTAAATAGACAAGGTCTTTTCCCCCTGGGGTGGGGGAGCCCAGAACTAGAGGGTTATAAAATCACGAGGGGGACATGGAGAGGGTAAATAGACACGGTCTTTTCCCCTGGGGTGGGGGAGCCCAGAACTAGAGGGTTATAAAATCACGAGGGGGACATGGAGAGGGTAAATAGACAAGGTCTTTTCCCCCTGGGGTGGGGGAGCCCAAGAACTAGAGGGTTATAAATTCACGAGGGGGACATGGAGAGGGTAAATAGACAAGGTCTTTTCCCCCTGGGGTGGGGGAGTCCAGAACTAGAGGGTTATAAATTCACGAGGGGGACATGGAGAGGGTAAATAGACAAGGTCTTTTCCCCCTGGGGTGGGGGAGCCCAGAACTAGAGGGTTATAAAATCACGAGGAGGACATGGATAGGGTAAATAGATAACATCTCATCCCCCTTGGGTGGGGGAGCCCAGAACTAGAGGGTTATAAAATCACGAGGGGGATATGGATAGGGTAAATAGACAAGGTCTTTTCCCCCTGGGGTGGGTGAGACCAGACCTAGAGGGTTATAAATTCACGAGGGGGACATGGAGAGGGTAAATAGACAAGGTCTTTTCCCCCTGGGGTGGGGGAGCCCAGAACTACAGGATTATAAAATCACGAGAGGGACATGGATAGGGTAAATAAACAAGGTCTTTTCCCCCTGGGGTGGGCGAGCCCAGAACTAGAGGGGTATAAAATTACGTGGGGACATGGATAGGGTAAATAGACAAGGTATTTCCCCCGGGGTGGGGGAGCCCAGAACTAGAGGGTTATAAAATCACGAGGGGGACATGGAGAGGGTAAATAGACAAGGTCTTTTCCCCCTGGGGTGGGGGAGTCCAGAACTAGAGGGTTATAAATTCACGAGGGCGACATGGAGAGGGAAAATAGACAAGGTCTTTTCCCCTGGGGTGGGGGAGCCCAGAGCTACAGGGTTATAAAATCACGAGGGGGACATGGATAGGGTAAATAGACAAGGTCTTTTCCCCCTGGGGTGGGGTAGCCCAGAACTAGAGGTTTATAAAATCACGAGGGGGACATGGATAGGGTAAATAGACAAGGTCTTTTCCCCCTGGGGTGGGGGAGCCCAGAACTAGAGGGTTATAAAATCACGAGGAGGACATGGATAGGGTAAATAGACAAGGTCTTTTCCCCCTGGGGTGGGGGAGCCCAGAGCTACAGGGTTATAAAATCACGAGGGCGACATGGAGAGGGTAAATAGACAAGGTCTTTTCCCCCTGGGGTGGGCGAGCCCAGAACTAGAGGGTTATAAAATCACGACGGGGTCATGGACAGGGTAAATAGACAAGGTCTTTTCCCCCTGGGGTGGGGGAGCCCAGAACTAGAGGGGTATAAAATTACGTGGGGACATGGATAGGGTAAACAGACAAGGTATTTCCCCCGGGGGTGGGGGAGCCCAGAACTAGAGGGTTATAAAATCACGACGGGGACATGGAGAGGGTAAATAGACAAGGTCTTTTCCCCCTGGGGTGGGGGAGCCCAGAACTAGAGGGTTATAAAATCTCGAGGGGGACATGGAGAGGATAAATAGACAAGGTCTTTTCCCCCTGGGGTGGGGGAGCCCAGAACTAGAGGGTTATAAAATCACGACGGGGTCATGGATAGGGTAAATAGACAAGGTCTTTTCACACTGGGGTGGGGGAGTCCAGAACTAGAGGGTTATAAAATCACGAGGTGGACATGGATCGGGTAAATAGACTTGGTCTTTTCCCCCTGGGGTGGGGGAGCCCAGAACTAGAGGGTTATAATATCACGAGGGGGGCATGGATAGGGTAAATTGACAAGGTCTTTTCCCCCTGCGGTGGGGGAGCCCAGAACTAGAGGGTTATAAAATCACGAGGGGGACATGGATAGGGTAAATAGACAAGGTCCTTTCCCCCTGGGGTGGGGGAGCCCAGAACTAGAGGGTTATAAAATCACGAGGGGGACATGGATAGTGTAAATAGATAACATCTCATCCCCCTGGGGTGGGGTAGCCCAGAACTAGAGGTTTATAAAATCACGAGGGGGACATGGATAGGGTAAATAGACAAGGTCTTTTCCCCCTGGGGTGGGGGAGCCCAGAACTAGAGGGTGATAAAATCACGAGGGGACATGGATAGGGTAAATAGACAAGGTCTTTTCCCCCTGGGGTGGGGGAGAGTCCAGAACTAGAGGGTTATAAAATCACGAGGGGGACATGGGTAGGGGTAAATAGACAAGGTCTTTTCCCCCTGTGGTGGGGGAGACCAGAACTACAGGATTATAAAATCACGAGGGGGACATGGAGAGGGTAAATAGACAAGGTCTTTTCCCCCTGTGGTGGGGGAGAGTCCAGAACTAGAGGGTTATAAAATCACGAGGGGGACATGGATAGGGTAAATAGACAAGGTCTTTTCCCCCTGGGGTGGGGGAGCCCAGAACTAATGGGTTATAAAATCACGAGGCGGACATGGATAGGGTAAACAGACAAGGTCTTTTCCCCCTGGGGTGGGGGAGCCCAGAACTAGAGGGTTATAAAATCACGAGGGGGACATGGAGAGGGTAAATAGACAAGTTCTTTTCCCCCTGGGGTGGGGGAGCCCAGAGCTACAGGGTTATAAAATCACGAGGGGGACATGGATAGGGGAAATTTACAAGGTCTTTTCCCCCTGGGGTGGGGGAGCCCAGAACTAGAGGGTTATAAAATCACGAGGGGGGACATGGATAGGGTAAATAGACAAGGTCTTTTCCCCCTGGGGTGGGGGAGCCCAGAACTAATGGGTTATAAAATCACGAGGGGGACATGGATAGGGTAAATAGACAAGTTCTTTTCCCCCTGGTGTGGGGGAGCCCAGAGCTACAGGGTTATAAAATCACGAGGGGGACATGGATAGGGTAAATAGACTTGGTCTTCTCCCGCTGGGGTGGGGGAGCCCAGAACTAGAGAGTTATAAAATCACGAGGGGGACATGGATAGTGTAAATAGATAACATCTCATCCCCCTGGGGTGGGGTAGCCCAGAACTAGAGGTTTATAAAATCACGAGGGGGACATGGAGAGGGTAAATAGACAAGGTCTTTTCCCCCTGGGGTGGGGGAGTCCAGAACTAGAGGGTTATAAAATCACGAGGGGGATATGGATAGGGTAAATAGACAAGGTCTTTTCCCCCTGGGGTGGGGGAGCCCAGAACTAGAGGGGTATAAAATCACGAGGGGACATGGAGAGGGTAAATAGAAAAGGTCTTTTCCCCCTGGGGTGGGGGAGACCAGACCTAGAGGGTTATAAATTCACGAGGGGGACATGGAGAGGGTAAATAGACAAGGTCGTTTCCCCCTGGGGTGGGGGAGTCCAGAACTACAGGGTTATAAAATCACGAGGGGGATATGGATAGGGTAAATAGACAAGGTCTTTTCCCCCTGAGGTGGGGGAGCCCAGAACTAGAGGGTTATAAAATCACGAGGGGGACATGGATAGGTAAATAGACAAGGTCTTTTCCCCCTGGGGTGGGGGAGCCCAGAACTAGAGGGTTATAAAATCACGAGGGGGACATGGAGAGGGTAAATAGACACGGTCTTTTCCCCCTGGGGTGGGGGAGCCCAGAACTAGAGGGTTATAAAATCACGAGGGGGACATGGATCGGGTAAATAGACAAGGTCTTTTCCCCCTGGGGTGGGGGAGCCAAGAACTAGAGGGTTATAAATTCACGAGGGGGACATGGAGAGGGTAAATAGACAAGGTCTTTTCCCCCTGGGGTGGGGGAGCCCAGAACTAGAGGGTTATAAAATCATGAGGAGGACATGGATAGGGTAAATAGATAACATCTCATCCCCCTGGGGTGGGGTAGCCCAGAACTAGAGGGTTATAAAATCACGAGGGGGACATGGAGAGGGTAAATAGACAAGGTATTTCCCCCGGGGTGGGGGAGCCCAGAACTAGAGGGTTATAAAATCACGAGGGGGACATGGAGTGGGTAAATAGACAAGGTCTTTTCCCCCTGGGGTGGGGGAGCCCAGAACTAGAGGGTTATAAATTCACGAGGGCGACATGGAGAGGGTAAATAGACAAGGTCTTTTCCCCCTGGGGTGGGGGACCCCAGAGCTACAAGGTTATAAAATCACGAGGGGGACATGGATAGGGTAAATAGACAAGGTCTTTTCCCCCTGGGGTGGGGTAGCCCAGAACTAGAGGTTTATAAAATCACGAGGGGGACATGGATAGGGTAAATAGACAAGGTCTTTTCCCCCTGGGGTGGGGGAGCCCAGAACTAGAGGGTTATAAAATCACGAGGGGGACATGGATATTGTAAATAGATAACATCTCATCCCCCTGGGGTGGGGTAGCCCAGAACTAGAGGTTTATAAAATCACGAGGGGGACATGGATAGGGTAAATAGACAAGGTCTTTTCCCCCTGGGGTGGGGGAGCCCAGAACTAGAGGGTTATAAAATCACGAGGGGGACATGGATAGGGTAAATAGACAAGGTCTTTTCCTCCTGGGGTGGGGGAGAGTCCAGAACTAGAGGGTTATAAAATCACGAGTGGGACATGGGTAGGGGTAAATAGACAAGGTCTTTTCCCCCTGTGGTGGGGGAGACCAGAACTACAGGATTATAAAATCACGAGGGGGACATGGAGAGGGTAAATAGACAAGGTCTTTTCCCCCTGTGGTGGGGGAGAGTCCAGAACTAGAGGGTTATAAAATCACGAGGGGGACATGGATAGGGTAAATAGACAAGGTCTTTTCCCCCTGGGGTGGGGGAGCCCAGAACTAATGGGTTATAAAATCACGAGGGGACATGGATAGGGTAAACAGACAAGGTCTTTTCCCCCTGGGGTGGGGGAGCCCAGAACTAGAGGGTTATAAAATCACGAGGGGGACATGGAGAGGGTAAATAGACAAGTTCTTTTCCCCCTGGGGTGGGGGAGCCCAGAGCTACAGGGTTATAAAATCACGAGGGGGACATGGATAGGGGAAATTGACAAGGTCTTTTCCCCCTGGGGTGGGGGAGCCCAGAACTAGAGGGTTATAAAATCACGAGGGGGACATGGATAGGGTAAATAGACAAGGTCTTTTCCCCCTGGGGTGGGCGAGCCCAGAACTAATGGGTTATAAAATCACGAGGCGGACATGGATAGGGTAAATAGACTTGGTCTTCTCCCGCTGGGGTGGGGGAGCCCAGAACTAGAGGGTTATAAAATCACGAGGGGGACATGGATAGTGTAAATAGATAACATCTCATCCCCCTGGGGTGGGGGAGCCCAGAACTAGAGGTTTATAAAATCACGAGGGGGACATGGATAGGGTAAATAGACAAGGTCTTTTCCCCCTGGGGTGGGGGAGTCCAGAACTACAGGGTTATAAAATCACGAGGGGGATATGGATAGGGTAAATAGACAAGGTCTTTTCCCCCTGGGGTGGGGGAGCCCAGAACTAGAGGGGTATAAAATCACGAGGGGGACATGGATAGGGTAAATAGACAAGGTCTTTTCCCCCTGGGGTTGGGGAGACCAGACCTAGAGGGTTATAAATTCACGAGGGGGACATGGAGATGGTAAATAGACAAGGTCTTTTCCCCCTGGGGTGGGGGAGAGTCCAGAACTAGAGGGTTATAAAATCACGAGGGGTACATGGGTAGGGGTAAATAGACAAGGTCTTTTCCCCCTGGGGTGGGGGAGACCAGAACTACAGGATTATAAAATCACGAGGGGGACATGGATAGGGTAAATAGACAAGGTCTTTTCCCCCTGGGGTGGGGGAGCCCAGAGCTACAGGGTTATAAAATCACGAGGGGGACATGGATAGGGTAAATAGACAAGGTCTTTTCCCCCTGGGGTGGGGGAGCCCAGAACTAGAGGGTTATAAAATCACGAGGGGGACATGGATAGGGTAAATAGACAAGGTCTTTTCCCCCTGGGGTGGGGGAGCCCAGAACTAATGGGTTATAAAATCACGAGGGGGACATGGATAGGGTAAATAGACAAGGTCTTTTCCCCCTGGGGTGGGGGAGCCCAGAACTAGAGGGTTATAAAATCACGAGGGGGACATGGAGAGGGTAAATAGACAAGTTCTTTTCCCCCTGGGGTGGGGGAGCCCAGAGCTACAGGGTTATAAAATCACGAGGGGGACATGGATAGGGTAAATAGACTTGGTCTTCTCCCGCTGGGGTGGGGGAGCCCAGAACTAGAGGGTTATAAAATCACGAGGGGGACATGGATAGTGTAAATAGATAACATCTCATCCCCCTGGGGTGAGGTAGCCCAGAACTAGAGGTTTACAAAATCTCGAGGGGGACATGGATAGGGTAAATAGACAAGGTCTTTTCCCCCTGGGGTGGGGGAGTCCAGAACTACAGGGTTATAAAATCACGAGGGGGACATGGATAGGGTAAATAGACAAGGTCTTTTCCCCCTGGGGTGGGGGAGCCCAGAACTAGAGGGGTATAAAATCACGAGGGGTACATGGATAGGGTAAATAGACAAGGTCTTTTCCCCCTGGGGTGGGGGAGACCAGACCTAGAGGGTTATAAATTCACGAGGGGGACATGGAGAGGGTAAATAGACAAGGTCTTTTCCCCCTGGGGTGGGGGAGTCCAGAACTGCAGGGTTATAAAATCACGAGGGGTACATGGATAGGGTAAATAGACAAGGTCTTTTCCCCCTGGGGTGGGGGAGCCCAGAACTAGAGGGTTATAAAATCACAAGGGGGACATGGATAGGGTAAATAGACAAGGTCTTTTCCCTCTGGGGTGGGGGAGCCCAGAACTAGAGGGGTATAAAATCACGTGGGGACATGGATAGGGTAAACAGAAAAGGTCTTTTCCCCCTGGGGTGGGGGAGCCCAGAACTAGAGGGTTATAAAATCACGAGGGGGACATGGAGAGGGTAAATAGACAATGTCTTTTCCCCCTGGGGTGGGGGAAGCCAGAACTACAGGGTTATAAAATCACGAGGGGGGCATGGATAGGGTAAATAGACAAGGTCTTTTCCCCCTGGGGTGGGGGAGCCCAGAACTAGAGGGTTATAAAATCACGAGGGGGACATGGAGAGGGTAAATAGACAAGGTCTTTTCCCCTGGGGTGGGGGAGCCCAGAACTAGAGGGTTATAAAATCACGAGGGGGACATGGATCGGGTAAATAGACAAGGTCTTTTCCCCCTGGGGTGGGGGAGCCCAAGAACTAGAGGGTTATAAATTCACGAGGGGGACATGGAGAGGGTAAATAGACAAGGTCTTTTCACCCTGGGGTGGGGGAGTCCAGAACTAGAGGGTTATAAATTCACGAGGGGGACATGGATAGGGTAAATAGATAACATCTCATCCCCCTGGGGTGGGGTAGCCCAGAACTAGAGGTTTATAAAATCACGAGGGGGACATGGATAGGGTAAATAGACAAGGTCTTTTCCCCCTGGGGTGGGTGAGACCAGACCTAGAGGGTTATAAATTCACGAGGGGGACATGGAGAGGGTAAATAGACAAGGTCTTTTCCCCTGGGGTGGGGGAGCCCAGAACTACAGGATTATAAAATCACGAGGGGGACATGGAGAGGCTAAATAGACAAGGTTTTTTCCCCCTGGGGTGGGGGAGCCCAGAACTAGAGGGATATAAAATCACGAGGGGGACATGGATAGGTAAATAGACAAGGTCTTTTCCCCCTGGGGTGGGGGAGCCCAAGAACTAGAGGGTTATAAATTCACGAGGGGGACATGGATAGGGTAAATAGACAAGGTCTTTCCCCCTGGGGTGGGGGAGACCAGACCTAGAGGGTTATAAATTCATGAGGGGGACATGGAGAGGGTAAATAGGCAATGTCTTTTCCCCCTGAGGTGGGGGAGTACAGAACTAGAGGGGTATAAAATTATGTGGGGACATGGATAGGGTAAACAGACAAGGTATTTCCCCCGGGGGTGGGGGAGCCCAGAACTAGAGGGTTATAAAATCACGAGGGGGACATGGAGAGGGTAAATAGACAAGGTCTTTTCCACCTGGGGTGGGGGAGCCCAGAACTAGAGGGTTATAAATTCACGAGGGCGACATGGAGAGGGTAAATAGACAAGGTCTTTTCCCCCTGGGGTGGGGGAGCCCAGAGCTAGAGGGTTATAAAATCACGAGGGGGACATGGATAGGGTAAATAGACAAGGTCTTTTCCTCCTGGGGTGGGTGAGCCCAGAACTAGAGGGTTATAAAATCACGAGGGGGACATGGATAGTGTAAATAGATAACTTCTCATCCCCCTGGGGTGGGGTAGCCCAGAACTAGAGGTTTATAAAATCACGAGGGGGACATGGATAGGGTAAATAGACAAGGTCTTTTCCCCCTGGGGTGGGGGAGCCCAGAACTAGAGGGTTATAAAATCACGAGGAGGACATGGATAGGGTAAATAGACAAGGTCTTTTCCCCCTGGGGTGGGGGAGCCCAGAGCTACAGGGTTATAAAATCACGAGGGGGACATGGAGAGGGTAAATAGACAAGGTCTTTTCCCCCTGGGGTGGGCGAGCCCAGAACTAGAGGGTTATAAAATCACGAGGGGGACATGGAGAGGGTAAATAGACAAGGTCTTTTCCCCCTGGGGTGGGGGAGTCCAGAACTAAAGGGTTATAAAATCACGAGGGGGACATGGAGAGGGTAAATAGACAAGGTCTTTTCCCCCTGGGGTGGGGGAGTCCAGAACTAGAGGGTTATAAATTCACGAGGGGGACATGGAGAGGGTAAATAGACAAGGTCTTTTCCCCCTGGGGTGGGGGAGCCGAGAACTAGAGGGTTATAAAATCACGAGGGGGACATGGAGAGGGTAAATAGACAAGGTCTTTTCCCCGTGGGGTGGGGGAGCCCAGAACTAGAGGGTTATAAAATCACGAGGGGGACATGGAGAGGGTAAATAGACAAGGTCTTTTCCCCCTGGGGTGGGGGAGTCCAGAACTAGAGGGTTATAAAATCACGAGGAGGACATGGATAGGGTAAATAGATAACATCTCATCCCCCTGGGGTGGGGTAGCCCAGAACTAGAGGTTTATAAAATCACGAGGGGGACATGGATAGGGTAAATAGACAAGGTCTTTTCCCCCTGGGGTGGGGGAGACCAGACCTAGAGGGTTATAAATTCACGAGGGGGACATGGAGAGGGTAAATAGACAAGGTCTTTTCCCCCTGGGGTGGGGGAGCCCAGAACTACAGGGTTATAAAATCACGAGGGGGACATGGAGAGGCTAAATAGACAAGGTCTTTTCCCCCTGTGGTGGGGGAGCCCAGAACTAGAGGGTTATAAAATCACGAGGGGGACATGGATAGGTAAATAGACAAGGTCTTTTCCCCCTGGGGTGGGGGAGCCCAAGATCTAGAGGGTTATAAAATCACGAGGGGGACATGGATAGGGTAAATAGACAAGGTCTTTTCCCCTGGGGTGGGGGAGCCCAGACCTAGAGGGTTATAAATTCATGAGGGGGACATGGAGAGGGTAAATAGACAAGGTCTTTTCCCCCTGGGGTGGGGGAGTCCAGAACTACAGGGTTATAAAATCACGAGGGGTACATGGATAGGGTAAATAGACAAGGTCTTTTCCCCCTGGGGTGGGCGAGCCCAGAACTAGAGGGTTATAAAATCACGTGGGGGACATGGATAGGGTAAATAGACAAGGTATTTCCCCCGGGGGTGGGGGAGCCCAGAACTAGAGGGTTATAAAATCACGAGGGGGACATGGAGAGGGTAAATAGACAAGGTCTTTTCCCCCTGGGGTGGGGGAGCCCAGAACTAGAGGGTTATAAAATCACGAGGGGGACATGGAGAGGGTAAATAGACAAGGTCTTTTCCCCTGGGGTGGGGGAGCCCAGAGCTACAGGGTTATAAAATCACGAGGGGGACATGGATAGGGTAAATAGACAAGGTCTTTTCCCCCTGGGGTGGGCGAGCCCAGAACTAGAGGGTTATAAAATCACGAGGGGGACATGGATAGGGTAAATAGATAACATCTTTTCCCCCTGGGGTGGGGGAGCCCAGAACTAGAGGGTTATAAAATCACGAGGGGGACATGGATAGGGTAAATAGACAAGGTCTTTTCCCCCTGGGGTGGGGGAGCCCAGAACTAGAGGGTTATAAAATCACGAGGGGGACATGGATAGGGTAAATAGACAAGGTCTTTTCCCCCTGGGGTGGGGGAGCCCAGAGCTACAGGGTTATAAAATCACGAGGGCGACATGGAGAGGGTAAATAGACAAGGTCTTTTCCCCCTGGGGTGGGCGAGCCCAGAACTAGAGGGTTATAAAATCACGAGGGGGACATGGAGAGGGTAAATAGACAAGGTCTTTTCCCCCTGGGGTGGGGGAGTCCAGAACTAGAGGGTGATAAAATCACGAGGGGGACATGGAGAGGGTAAATAGACAAGGTCTTTTCCCCCTGGGGTGGGGGAGTCCAGAACTAGAGGGTTATAAAATCACGAGGGGGACATGGATAGGGTAAATAGACAAGGTCTTTTCCCCCTGGGGTGGGGGAGCCCAGAACTAGAGGGTTATAAAATCACGAGGGGGACATGGATAGGGTAAATAGACAAGGTCTTTTCCCCCTGGGGTGGGTGAGACCAGACCTAGAGGGTTATAAATTCACGAGGGGGACATGGAGGGTAAATAGACAAGGTCTTTTCCCCCTGGGGTGGGGGAGCCCAGAACTACAGGATTATAAAATCACGAGGGGGACATGGAGAGGCTAAATAGACAAGGTCTTTTCCCCCTGTGGTGGGGGAGCCCAGAACTAGAGGGTTATAAAATCACGAGGGGGACATGGATCAGGTAAATAGACAAGGTCTTTTTCCCCTGGGGTGGGGGAGCCCAAGAACTAGAGGGTTATAAATTCACGAGGGGGACATGGAGAGGGTAAATAGACAAGGTCTTTTCCCCTGGGGTGGGGGAGTCCAGAACTAGAGGTTTATAAATTCACGAGGGGGACATGGAAAGGGTAAATAGACAAGGTCTTTTCCCCTGGGGTGGGGGAGCCCAGAACTAGAGGGTTATAAAATCACGAAGGGGACATGGATAGGGTAAATAGATAACATCTCATCCCCCTGGGGTGGGGGAGCCCAGAACTAGAGGGTTATAATATCACGAGGGGGACATGGATAGGGTAAATTGACAAGGTCTTTTCCCCCTGGGGTGGGGGAGCCCAGAACTAGAGGGTTATAAAATCACGACGGGGACATGGATAGGGTAAATAGACAAGGTCTTTTCCCCCTGGGGTGGGGAGCCCAGAACTAGAGGGTTAAAATATCACGACGGGGACATGGATAGGGTAAATAGACAAGGTCTTTTCCCCCTTTGGTGGGCGAGCCCAGAACTAGAGGGTTATAAAATCACGAGGGGGACATGGATAGGGTAAATAGACAAGGTCTTTTCCCGCTTTGGTCGGGGAGCCCAGAACTAGAGGGTTATAAATTCACGAGGGGGACATGGAGAGGGTAAATAGACAAGGTCTTTTCCCCCTGGGGTGGGGGAGCCCAGAACTAGAGGGTTATAAAATCACGAGGAGGACATGGATAGGGTAAATAGATAACATCTCTTCCCCCTGGGGTGGGGTAGCCCAGAACTAGAGGTTTATAAAATCACGAGAGGGACATGGATAGGGTAAATAGACAAGGTCTTTTCCCCCTGGGGGGGGGAGACCAGAACTAGAGGGTTATAAATTCACGAGGGGGACATGGAGAGAGTAAATAGACAAGGTCTTTTTCCCCTGGGGTGGGGGAGCCCAGAACTAGAGGGTTATAAAATCACGAGGGGGACATGGATAGGGTAAATAGATAACATCTCATCCCCCTGGGGTGGGGTAGCCCAGAACTAGAGGTTTATAAAATCACGAGGGGACATGGATAGGGTAAATAGACAAGGTCTTTTCCCCCTGGGGTGGGGGAGCCCAGAACTAGAGGGTTATAAAATCACGAGGAGGACATGGATTGGGTAAATAGACAACATCTCATCCCCCTGGGGTGGGGTAGCCCAGAACTAGAGGTTTATAAATTCACGAGGGGGACATGGATAGGGTAAATAGACAAGGTCTTTTCCCCCTGGGGGGGGGGAGCCCAGAACTAGAGGGTTATAAATTCATGAGGGGGACATGGAGAGGGTAAATAGACAAGGTCTTTTCCCCCTGGGGTGGGGGAGTCCAGAACTACAGGGTTATAAAATCACGAGGGGACATGGATAGGGTAAATAGACAAGGTCTTTTCCCCCTGGGGTGGGGGAGCCCAGAACTAGAGGGGTATAAAATTACGTGGGGGACATGGATAGGGTAAATAGACAAGGTATTTCCCCCGGGGGTGGGGGAGCCCAGAACTAGAGGGTTATAAAATCACGAGGGGGACATGGAGAGGGTAAATAGACAAGGTCTTTTCCCCCTGGGGTGGGGGAGCCCAGAACTAGAGGGTTATAAATTCACAAGGGCGACATGGAGAGGGTAAATAGACAAGGTCTTTTCCCCTGGGGTGGGGGAGCCCAGACCTACAGGGTTATAAAATCACGAGGGGGACATGGATAGGGTAAATAGACAAGGTCTTTTCCCCTGGGGTGGGGGAGCCCAGAACTAGAGGGTTATAATATCACGAGGGGGGCATGGATAGGGTAAATTGACAAGGTCTTTTCCCCCTGGGGTGGGGGAGCCCAGAACTAGAGGGTTATAAAATCACGAGGGGGACATGGAGAGGGTAAATAGACAAGGTCTTTTCCCCCTGGGGTGGGGGAGCCCAGAGCTAGAGGGTTATAAAATCACGAGGGGGACATGGATAGGGTAAATAGACAAGGTCTTTTCCCCCTGGGGTGGGGGAGACCAGAACTAGAGGGTTATAAAATCACGAGGTGGACATGGATAGGGTAAATAGACAAGGTCTTTTCCCCCTGGGGTGGGGGAGCCCAGAACTAGAGGGTTATAATATCACGAGGGGGACATGGATAGGGTAAATTGACAAGGTCTTTTCCCCCTGGGGTGGGGGAGCCCAGAACTAGAGGGTTATAAAATCACGACGGGGACATGGATAGGGTAAATAGACAAGGTCTTTTCCCTCTGATGTGGGGGAGCCCAGAACTAGAGGGTTATAAAATCACGAGGGGGACATGGATAGGGTAAATTGACAAGGTCTTTTCCCGCTTTGGTCGGGGAGCCCAGAACTAGAGGGTTATAAATTCACGAGGGGGACATGGAGAGGGTAAATAGACAAGGTCTTTTCCCCCTGGGGTGGGGGAGCCCAGAACTAGAGGGTTATAAAATCACGAGGGGACATGGATAGGGTAAATAGATAACATCTCATCCCCCTGGGGTGGGGTAGCCCAGAACTAGAGGTTTATAAAATCACGAGAGGGACATGGATAGGGTAAATAGACAAGGTCTTTTCCCCTGGGGTGGGCGAGACCAGACCTAGAGGGTTATAAATTCACGAGGGGGACATGGAGAGAGTAAATAGACAAGGTCTTTTCCCCCTGGGGTGGGGGAGCCCAGAACTAGAGGGTTATAAAATCACGAGGGGGACATGGAGAGGCTAAATAGACAAGGTCTTTTCCCCCTGGGGTGGGGTAGCCCAGAACTAGAGGGTTATAAAATCACGAGGGGGACATGGATCAGGTAAATAGACAAGGTCTTTTCCCCCTGGGGTGGGGGAGCCCAAGAACTAGAGGGTTATAAATTCACGAGGGGGACATGGAGAGGGTAAATAGACAAGGTCTTTTCCCCCTGGGGGGGGGGAGTCCAGAACTAGAGGGTTATAAATTCACGAGGGGGACATGGAGAGGGTAAATAGACAAGGACTTTTCCCCCTGGGGTGGGGGAGCCCAGAACTAGAGGGTTATAAAATCACGAGGAGGACATGGATAGGGTAAATAGACAACATCTCATCCCCCTGGGGTGGGGTAGCCCAGAACTAGAGGTTTATAAAATCACGAGGGGGACATGGATAGGGTAAATAGACAAGGTCTTTTCCCCCTAGGGTGGGGGAGACCAGACCTAGAGGGTTATAAAATCACGAGGGGGACATGGAGAGGGTAAATAGACAAGGTCTTTTCCCCCTGGGGTGGGGGAGTCCAGAACTAGGGGTTATAAAATCACGAGGGGTACATGGATAGGGTAAATAGACAAGGTCTTTTCCCCCTGGGGTGGGGGAGCCCAGAACTAGAGGGGTATAAAATCACGTGGGGGACATGGATAGGGTAAATAGACAAGGTTTTCCCCTGGGGTGGGGGAGCCCAGAACTAGAGGGTTATAAAATCACGAGGGGGACATGGAGAGGGTAAATAGACAAGGTCTTTTCCCCCTGGGGTGGGGGAGCCCAGAACTAGAGGGTTATAAATTCACAAGGGCGACATGGAGAGGGTAAGTAGACAAGGTCTTTTCCCCTGGGGTGGGGGAGCCCAGAGCTACAGGGTTATAAAATCACGAGGAGGACATGGATAGGGTAAATAGACAAGGTCTTTTCCACCTGGGGTGGGGGAGCCCAGAACTAGAGGGTTATAATATCACGAGGGGGACATGGATAGGGTAAATAGACAAGGTCTTTTCCCCCTGGGGTGGGGGAGCCCAGAACTAGAGGGTTATAAAATCACGAGGGGGACATGGATAGGGTAAATAGACAAGGTCTTTTCCCCCTTTGGTCGGGGAGCCCAGAACTAGAGGGTTATAAAATCACGAGGGGGACATGGATAGGGTAAATAGACAAGGTCTTTTCCCCCTGGGGTGGGGGAGCCCAGAACTAGAGGGTTATAAAATCACGAGGGGGACATGGATAGGGTAAATAGACAAGGTCTTTTCCCCCTGGGGTGGGGGAGCCCAGAACTAGAGGGTTATAAAATCACGAGGGGGACATGGATAGGGTAAATAGACAAGGTCTTTTCCCCCTGGGGTGGGGGAGCCCAGAGCTACAGGGTTATAAAATCACGAGGGGTACATGGATAGGGTAAATAGACAAGGTCTTTTCCCCCTGGGGTGGGGGAGCCCAGAACTAGAGGGGTATAAAATCACGTGGGGGACATGGATAGGGTAAATAGACAAGGTATTTCCCCCGGGGTGGGGGAGCCCAGAACTAGAGGGTTATAAATTCACAAGGGCGACATGGAGAGGGTAAATAGACAAGGTCTTTTCCCCCTGGGGTGGGGGAGCCCAGAACTACAGGGTTATAAAATCACGAGGAGGACATGGATAGGGTAAATAGACAAGGTCTTTTCCACCTGGGGTGGGGGAGCCCAGAACTAGAGGGTTATAATATCACGAGGGGGCATGGATAGGGTAAATTGACAAGGTCTTTTCCCCCTGGGGTGGGGGAGCCCAGAACTAGAGGGTTATAAAATCACGAGGGGGACATGGATAGGGTAAATAGACAAGGTCTTTTCCCCCTTTGGTCGGGGAGCCCAGAACTAGAGGGTTATAATATCACGAGGGGGACATGGATAGGGTAAATAGACAAGGTCTTTTCCCCCTGGGGTGGGGGAGCCCAGAACTAGAGGGTTATAAAATCACGAGGGGGACATGGATAGGGTAAATAGACAAGGTCTTTTCCCCTGGGGTGGGGGAGCCCAGAACTAGAGGGTTATAAAATCACGAGGGGGACATGGATAGGGTAAATAGACAAGGTCTTTTCCCCCTGGGGTGGGGGAGCCCAGAGCTACAGGGTTATAAAATCACGAGGGGGACATGGAGAGGGTAAATAGACAAGGTCTTTTCCCCCTGGGGTGGGCGAGCCCAGAACTAGAGGGTTATAAAATCACGAGGGGGACATGGAGAGGCTAAATAGACAAGGTCTTTTCCCCTGGGGTGGGGGAGCCCAGAACTATGGGTTATAAAATCACGAGGGGGACATGGATAGGTAAATAGACAAGGTCTTTTCCCCCTGGGGTGGGGGAGCCCAAGAACTAGAGGGTTATAAATTCACGAGGGGGACATGGAGAGGGTAAATAGACAAGGTCTTTTCCCCCTGTGGTGGGGGAGTCCAGAACTAGAGGGTTATAAAATCACGAGGGGGACATGGAGAGGGTAAATAGACAAGGACTTTTCCCCCTGGGGTGGGGGAGCCCAGAACTAGAGGGTTATAAAATCACGAGGGGTACATGGATAGGGTAAATAGACAAGGTCTTTTCCCCCTGGGGTGGGCGAGCCCAGAACTAGAGGGTTATAAAATCACGTGGGGGACATGGATAGGGTAAACAGACAAGGTATTTCCCCCGGGGGTGGGGGAGCCCAGAACTAGAGGGTTATAAAATCACGAGGGGGACATGGAGAGGGTAAATAGACAAGGTCTTTTCCCCTGGGGTGGGGGAGCCCAGAACTAGAGGGTTATAAATTCACGAGGGGGACATGGAGAGGGTAAATAGACAAGGTCTTTTCCCCCTGGGGTGGGGGAGCCCAGAACTAGAGGGTTATAAAATCACGAGGGGGACATGGATAGGGTAAATAGACAAGGTCTTTTCCCCTGGGGTGGGGGAGCCCAGAACTAAGGGTTATAAAATCACGAGGGGACATGGATAGGGTAAATAGACAAGGTCTTTTCCCCCTGGGGTGGGGGAGCCCAGAACTAGAGGGTTATAAAATCACGAGGGGGACATGGAGAGGGTAAATAGACAAGGTCTTTTCCCCCTGGGGTGGGGGAGCCCAGAGCTACAGGGTTATAAAATCACGAGGGGGACATGGATAGGGTAAATAGACTTGGTCTTCTCCCGCTGGGGTGGGGGAGCCCAGAACTAGAGGGTTATAAAATCACGAGGGGGACATGGATAGTGTAAATAGATAACATCTCATCCCCCTGGGGTGGGGTAGCCCAGAACTAGAGGTTTATAAAATCACGAGGGGGACATGGATAGGGTAAATAGACAAGGTCTTTTCCCCCTGGGGTGGGGGAGTCCAGAACTAGAGGGTTATAAAATCACGAGGGGGACATGGATAGGGTAAATAGACAAGGTCTTTTCCCCCTGGGGTGGGGGAGCCCAGAACTAGAGGGGTATAAAATCACGAGGGGACATGGATAGGGTAAATAGACAAGGTCTTTTCCCCCTGGGGTGGGGGAGACCAGACCTAGAGGGTTATAAATTCACGAGGGGGACATGGAGAGGGTAAATAGACAAGGTCTTTTCCCCCTGGGGTGGGGGAGTCCAGAACTGCAGGGTAATAAAATCACGAGGGGGACATGGATAGGGTAAATAGACAAGGTCTTTTCCCCTGGGGTGGGGGAGCCCAGAACTAGAGGGTTATAAAATCACGTGGGGACATGGATAGGGTAAATAGACAAGGTATTTCCCCCTGGGGTGGGGGAGCCCAGAACTAGAGGGTTATAAAATCACGAGGGGGACATGGAGAGGGTAAATAGACAAGGTCTTTTCCCCCTGGGGTGGGGGAGCCCAGAACTAGAGGGTTATAAAATCACGAGGGGGACATGGAGAGGGTAAATAGACAAGGTCTTTTCCCCCTGGGGTGGGGGAGCCCAGAACTAGAGGGTTATAAAATCACGAGGGGGACATGGATAGGGTAAATAGACAAGGTCTTTTCCCCCTGGGGTGGGGGAGCCCAGAACTAGAGGGTTATAAAATCACGTGGGGGACATGGATAGGGTAAATAGACAAGGTCTTTTCCCCCTGGGGTGGGGGAGCCCAGAACTAGAGGGTTATAAAATCACGAGGGGGACATGGAGAGGGTAAATAGACAAGGTCTTTTCCCCCTGGGGTGGGGGAGCCCAGAACTAGAGGGTTATAAAATCACGAGGGGGACATGGAGAGGGTAAATAGACAAGGTCTTTTCCCCTGGGGTGGGGGAGCCCAGAGCTAGAGGGTTATAAAATCACGAGGGGGACATGGATAGGGTAAATAGACAAGGTCTTTTCCCCCTGGGGTGGGGGAGACCAGAACTACAGGGTTATAAAATCACGAGGTGGACATGGATAGGGTAAATAGACAAGGTCTTTTCCCCCTGGGGTGGGGGACCCCAGAACTAGAGGGTTATAATATCACGAGGGGGGCATGGATAGGGTAAATTGACAAGGTCTTTTCCCCCTGGGGTGGGGGAGCCCAGAACTAGAGGGTTATAAAATCACGACGGGGACATGGATAGGGTAAATAGACAAGGTCTTTTCCCTCTGATGTGGGGGAGCCCAGAACTAGAGGGTTAAAATATCACGACGGGGACATGGATAGGGTAAATAGACAAGGTCTTTTCCCCTGGGGTGGGCGAGCCCAGAACTAGAGGGTTATAAAATCACGAGGGGGACATGGATAGGGTAAATAGACAAGGTCTTTTCCCGCTTTGGTCGGGGAGCCCAGAACTAGAGGGTTATAAATCACGAGGGGGACATGGAGAGGGTAAATAGACAAGGTCTTTTCCCCCTGGGGTGGGGGAGCCCAGAACTAGAGGGTTATAAAATCACGAGGAGGACATGGATAGGGTAAATAGACAACATCTCATCCCCCTGGGGTGGGGTAGCCCAGAACTAGAGGTTTATAAAATCACGAGAGGGACATGGATAGGGTAAATAGACAAGGTCTTTTCCCCCTGGGGTGGGCGAGACCAGACCTAGAGGGTTATAAATTCACGAGGGGGACATGGAGAGGGTAAATAGACAAGGTCTTTTCCCCCTGGGGTGGGGGAGCCCAGAACTAGAGGGTTATAAAATCACGAGGGGGACATGGAGAGGCTAAATAGACAAGGTCTTTTCCCCCTGGGGTGGGGGAGCCCAGAACTAGAGGGTTATAAAATCACGAGGGGGACATGGATAGGTAAATAGACAAGGTCTTTTCCCCCTGGGGTGGGGGAGCCCAAGAACTAGAGGGTTATAAATTCACGAGGGGGACATGGAGAGGGTAAATAGACAAGGTCTTTTCCCCTGGGGTGGGGGAGCCCAGAACTAGAGGGTTATAAAATCACGAGGGGGACATGGAGAGGGTAAATAGACAAGGTCTTTTCCCCCTGGGGTGGGGGAGCCCAGAACTAGAGGGTTATAAAATCACGAGGGGGACATGGATAGGGTAAATAGATAACATCTTTTCCCCCTGGGGTGGGGTAGCCCAGAGCTACAGGGTTATAAAATCACGAGGGGGACATGGATAGGGTAAATAGACAAGGTCTTTTCCCCCTGGGGTGGGGGAGCCCAGAACTAGAGGGTTATAATATCACGAGGGGGACATGGATAGGGTAAATAGACAAGGTCTTTTCCCCCTGGGGTGGGCGAGCCCAGAACTAGAGGGTTATAAAATCACGAGGGGGACATGGATAGTGTAAATAGATAACATCTTTTCCCCCTGGGGTGGGGAGCCCAGAACTAGAGGTTTATAAAATCACGAGGGGGACATGGATAGGGTAAATAGACAAGGTCTTTTCCCCCTGGGGTGGGGGAGCCCAGAACTAGAGGGTTATAAAATCACGAGGGGGACATGGATAGGGTAAATAGACAAGGTCTTTTCCCCTGGGGTGGGGGAGCCCAGAACTAGAGGGTTATAAAATCACGAGGGGGACATGGGTAGGGGTAAATAGACAAGGTCTTTTCCCCCTGGGTGGGGGAGCCCAGAACTAGAGGATTATAAAATCACGAGGGGGACATGGAGAGGGTAAATAGACAAGGTCTTTTCCCCCTGTGGTGGGGGAGCCCAGAACTAGAGGGTTATAAAATCACGAGGGGGACATGGATAGGGTAAATAGACAAGGTCTTTTCCCCCTGGGGTGGGGGAGCCCAGAGCTACAGGGTTATAAAATCACGAGGGGGACATGGATAGGGTAAATAGACAAGGTCTTTTCCCCCTGGGGTGGGGGAGCCCAGAACTAGAGGGTTATAAAATCACGAGGGGGACATGGATAGGGTAAATAGACAAGGTCTTTTCCCCCTGGGGTGGGGGACCCCAGAACTAGAGGGTTATAAAATCACGAGGGGGACATGGAGAGGGTAAATAGACAAGTTCTTTTCCCCCTGGGGTGGGGGAGCCCAGAACTAGAGGGTTATAAAATCACGAGGGGGACATGGATAGGGTAAATAGACAAGGTCTTCTCCCGCTGGGGTGGGGGAGCCCAGAACTAGAGGGTGATAAAATCACGAGGGGGACATGGATAGTGTAAATAGACAAGGTCTTTTCCCCTGGGGTGGGGTAGCCCAGAACTAGAGGTTTATAAAATCACGAGGGGGACATGGATAGGGTAAATAGACAAGGTCTTTTCCCCCTGGGGTGGGGGAGCCCAGAACTAGAGGGTTATAAAATCACGAGGGGGACATGGATAGGGTAAATAGACAAGGTCTTTTCCCCCTGGGGTGGGGGAGCCCAGAACTAGAGGGTTATAAAATCACGAGGGGGACATGGATAGGGTAAATAGACAAGGTCTTTTCCCCTGGGGTGGGGGAGCCCAGACCTAGAGGGTTATAAAATCACGAGGGGGACATGGATAGGGTAAATAGACAAGGTCTTTTCCCCCTGGGGTGGGGGAGCCCAGAACTAGAGGGTTATAAAATCACGAGGGGGACATGGATAGGGTAAATAGACAAGGTCTTATCCCCCTGGGGTGGGGGAGCCCAGAACTAGAGGGTTATAAAATCACGAGGGGGACATGGAGAGGGTAAATAGACAAGTTCTTTTCCCCCTGGGGTGGGGGAGCCCAGAACTAGAGGGTTATAAAATCACGAGGGGGACATGGATAGGGTAAATAGACTTGGTCTTCTCCCGCTGGGGTGGGGGAGCCCAGAACTAGAGGGTTATAAAATCACGAGGGGGACATGGATAGTGTAAATAGACAACATCTCATCCCCCTGGGGTGGGGGAGCCCAGAACTAGAGGTTTATAAAATCACGAGGGGGACATGGATAGGGTAAATAGACAAGGTCTTTTCCCCCTGGGGTGGGGGAGTCCAGAACTAGAGGGTTATAAAATCACGAGGGGGACATGGATAGGGTAAATAGACAAGGTCTTTTCCCCCTGGGGTGGGGGAGCCCAGAACTAGAGGGGTATAAAATCACGAGGGGTACATGGATAGGGTAAATAGACAAGGTCTTTTCCCCCTGGGGTGGGGGAGACCAGACCTAGAGGGTTATAAATTCACGAGGGGGACATGGAGAGGGTAAATAGACAAGGTCTTTTCCCCCTGGGGTGGGGGAGTCCAGAACTGCAGGGTTATAAAATCTCGAGGGGGACATGGATAGGGTAAATAGACAAGGTCTTTTCCCCCTGGGGTGGGGGAGCCCAGAACTAGAGGGTTATAAAATCACGTGGGGACATGGATAGGGTAAATAGACAAGGTATTTCCCCCGGGGGTGGGGGAGCCCAGAACTAGAGGGTTATAAAATCACGAGGGGGACATGGAGAGGGTAAATAGACAAGGTCTTTTCCCGCTGGGGTGGGGGAGCCCAGAACTAGAGGTTATAAAATCACGAGGGGGACATGGAGAGGGTAAATAGACAAGGTCTTTTCCCCTGGGGTGGGGGAGCCCAGAACTAGAGGGTTATAAAATCACGAGGGGGACATGGATAGGGTAAATAGACAAGGTCTTTTCCCCCTGGGGTGGGGGGAGCCCAGAACTAGAGGGTTATAAAATCACGAGGGGGACATGGATAGGGTAAATAGACAAGGTCTTTTCCCCTGGGGTGGGGGAGCCCAGAACTAGAGGGGTATAAAATCACGAGGGGTACATGGATAGGGTAAATAGACAAGGTCTTTTCCCCCTGGGGTGGGGGAGCCAGAACTAGAGGGTTATAAAATCACGAGGGGGACATGGAGAGGGTAAATAGACAAGGTCTTTTCCCCTGGGGTGGGGGAGCCCAGAACTAGAGGGTTATAAAATCACGAGGGGGACATGGATAGGGTAAATAGACAAGGTCTTTTCCCCTGGGGTGGGGGAGCCCAGAACTACAGGATTATAAAATCACGAGGGGGACATGGATAGGGTAAATAGACAAGGTCTTTTCCCCCTGGGGTGGGGGGGAGCCCAGAACGAGAGGGTTATAAAATCACGAGGGGACATGGATAGGGTAAATAGACAAGGTCTTTTCCCCTGGGGTGGGGGAGCCCAGAACTACAGGATTATAAAATCACGAGGGGGACATGGATAGGGTAAATAGACAAGGTCTTATCCCCCTGGGGTGGGGGAGCCCAGAACTAGAGGGTTATAAAATCACGAGGGGGACATGGATAGGGTAAATAGACAAGGTCTTTTCCCCTGGGGTGGGGGAGCCCAGAACTAAGGGTTATAAAATCACGAGGGGGACATGGATAGGGTAAATAGACAAGGTCTTTTCCCCCTGGGGTGGGGGAGCCCAGAACTAGAGGGTTATAAAATCACGAGGGGGACATGGAGAGGGTAAATAGACAAGTTCTTTTCCCCCTGGGGTGGGGGAGCCCAGAGCTACAGGGTTATAAAATCACGAGGGGGTCATGGATAGGGTAAATAGACTTGGTCTTCTCCCGCTGGGGTGGGGGAGCCCAGAACTAGAGGGTTATAAAATCACGAGGGGGACATGGATAGTGTAAATAGATAACATCTCATCCCCCTGGGGTGGGGGAGCCCAGAACTAGAGGTTTATAAAATCACGAGGGGGACATGGATAGGGTAAATAGACAAGGTCTTTTCCCCCTGGGGTGGGGGAGCCCAGAACTAGAGGGTTATAAAATCACGAGGGGGACATGGATAGGGTAAATAGACAAGGTCTTTTCCCCTGGGGTGGGGGAGCCCAGAACTAGAGGGTTATAAAATCACGAGGGGTACATGGATAGGGTAAATAGACAAGGTCTTTTCCCCCTGGGGTGGGGGAGCCCAGACCTAGAGGGTTATAAATTCACGAGGGGGACATGGAGAGGGTAAATAGACAAGGTCTTTTCCCCCTGGGGTGGGGGAGCCCAGAACTAGAGGGTTATAAAATCACGAGGGGGACATGGATAGGGTAAATAGACAAGGTCTTTTCCCCCTGGGGTGGGGGAGCCCAGAACTAGAGGGTTATAAAATCACGTGGGGACATGGATAGGGTAAATAGACAAGGTCTTTTCCCCTGGGGTGGGGGAGCCCAGAACTAGAGGGTTATAAAATCACGAGGGGGACATGGAGAGGGTAAATAGACAAGGTCTTTTCCCCCTGGGGTGGGGGAGCCCAGAACTAGAGGGTTATAAAATCACGAGGGGGACATGGATAGGGTAAATAGACAAGTTCTTTTCCCCCTGGGGTGGGGGAGCCCAGAGCTAGAGGGTTATAAAATCACGAGGGGGACATGGATAGGGTAAATAGACAAGGTCTTTTCCCCTGGGGTGGGGGAGCCCAGAACTAGAGGGTTATAAAATCACGAGGTGGACATGGATAGGGTAAATAGACAAGGTCTTTTCCCCTGGGGTGGGGGAGCCCAGAACTAGAGGGTTATAATATCACGAGGGGGACATGGATAGGGTAAATAGACAAGGTCTTTTCCCCCTGGGGTGGGGGAGCCCAGAACTAGAGGGTTATAAAATCACGACGGGGACATGGATAGGGTAAATAGACAAGGTCTTTTCCCTCTGATGTGGGGGAGCCCAGAACTAGAGGGTTATAATATCACGAGGGGGACATGGATAGGGTAAATAGACAAGGTCTTTTCCCCTGGGGTGGGCGAGCCCAGAACTAGAGGGTTATAAAATCACGAGGGGGACATGGATAGGGTAAATAGACAAGGTCTTTTCCCCTGGGGTGGGGAGCCCAGAACTAGAGGGTTATAAAATCACGAGGGGGACATGGAGAGGGTAAATAGACAAGGTCTTTTCCCCTGGGGTGGGGGAGCCCAGAACTAGAGGGTTATAAAATCACGAGGGGGACAGGGATAGGGTAAATAGATAACATCTTTTCCCCCTGGGGTGGGGGAGCCCAGAACTAGAGGTTTATAAAATCACGAGAGGGACATGGATAGGGTAAATAGACACGGTCTTTTCCCCCTGGGGTGGGCGAGACCAGAACTAGAGGGTTATAAATCACGAGGGGGACATGGAGAGGGTAAATAGACAAGGTCTTTTCCCCTGGGGTGGGGGAGCCCAGAACTAGAGGGTTATAAAATCACGAGGGGGACATGGAGAGGCTAAATAGACAAGGTCTTTTCCCCCTGGGGTGGGGTAGCCCAGAACTAGAGGGTTATAAAATCACGAGGGGGACATGGATAGGTAAATAGACAAGGTCTTTTCCCCTGGGGTGGGGGAGCCCAAGAACTAGAGGGTTATAAATTCACGAGGGGGACATGGAGAGGGTAAATAGACAAGGTCTTTTCCCCCTGGGGTGGGGGAGCCCAGAACTAGAGGGTTATAAATTCACGAGGGGGACATGGAGAGGGTAAATAGACAAGGACTTTTCCCCCTGGGGTGGGGGAGCCCAGAACTAGAGGGTTATAAAATCACGAGGAGGACATGGATAGGGTAAATAGACAACATCTCATCCCCCTGGGGTGGGGTAGCCCAGAACTAGAGGGTTATAAAATCACGAGGGGGACATGGATAGGGTAAATAGACAAGGTCTTTTCCCCCTAGGGTGGGGGAGACCAGACCTAGAGGGTTATAAATTCATGAGGGGGACATGGAGAGGGTAAATAGACAAGGTCTTTTCCCCCTGGGGTGGGGGCTTCCAGAACTACAGGGTTATAAAATCACGAGGGGTACATGGATAGGGTAAATAGACAAGGTCTTTTCCCCCTGGGGTGGGGGAGCCCAGAACTAGAGGGTTATAAAATTACGTGGGGGACATGGATAGGGTAAATAGACAAGGTCTTTTCCCCCGGGGGTGGGGGAGCCCAGAACTAGAGGGTTATAAAATCACGAGGGGGACATGGATAGGGTAAATAGACAAGGTCTTTTCCCCCTGGGGTGGGGGAGCCCAGAACTAGAGGGTTATAAATTCACAAGGGCGACATGGAGAGGGTAAGTAGACAAGGTCTTTTCCCCCTGGGGTGGGGGAGCCCAGAGCTAGAGGGTTATAAAATCACGAGGGGGACATGGATAGGGTAAATAGACAAGGTCTTTTCCCCCTGGGGTGGGGGAGCCCAGAACTAGAGGGTTATAATATCACGAGGGGGACATGGATAGGGTAAATAGACAAGGTCTTTTCCCCCTGGGGTGGGGGAGCCCAGAACTAGAGGGTTATAAAATCACGAGGGGACATGGATAGGGTAAATAGACAAGGTCTTTTCCCCCTTTGGTCGGGGAGCCCAGAACTAGAGGGTTATAAAATCACGAGGGGGACATGGATAGGGTAAATAGACAAGGTCTTTTCCCCCTGGGGTGGGGGAGCCCAAGAACTAGAGGGTTATAAAATCACGAGGGGGACATGGATAGGGTAAATAGACAAGGTCTTTTCCCCCTGGGGTGGGGGAGCCCAGAACTAGAGGGTTATAAAATCACGAGGGGGACATGGATAGGGTAAATAGACAAGGTCTTTTCCCCCTGGGGTGGGGGAGCCCAGAACTAGAGGGTCATAAAATCACGAGGGGGACATGGATTGGGTAAATAGACAAGGTCTTTTCCACCTGGGGTGGGGGAGCCCAGAACTAGAGGGTCATAAAATCACGAGGGGGACATGGATAGGGTAAATAGACAAGGTCTTTTCCCCCTGGGGTGGGGGAGCCCAGAACTAGAGGGTTATAAAATCACGAGGGGGACATGGAGAGGGTAAATAGACAAGGTCTTTTCCCCCTGGGGTGGGGGAGTCCAGAACTAGTGGGTTATAAAATCACGAGGGGGACATGGATAGGGTAAATAGACAAGGTCTTTTCCCCCTGGGGTGGGGGAGCCCAGAACTAGAGGGTTATAAAATCACGAGGGGGACATGGATAGGGTAAATAGACAAGGTCTTTTCCCCCTGGGGTGGGGGAGCCCAAGAACTAGAGGGTTATAAAATCACGAGGGGGACATGGATAGGGTAAATAGACAAGGTCTTTTCCCCCTGGGGTGGGGGAGCCCAGAACTAGAGGGTTATAAAATCACGAGGGGGACATGGATAGGGTAAATAGACAAGGTCTTTTCCCCCTGGGGTGGGGGAGCCCAGAACTAGAGGGTTATAAAATCACGAGGGGGACATGGATAGGGTAAATAGATAACATCTTTTCCCCCTGGGGTGGGGTAGCCCAGAACTAGAGGGTTATAAAATCACGAGGAGGACATGGATAGGGTAATAGACAAGGTCTTTTCCCCCTGGGGTGGGGGAGACCAGACCTAGAGGGTTATAAATTCATGAGGTGGACATGGAGAGGGTAAATAGGCAAGGTCTTTTCCCCCTGGGGTGGGGGAGTCCAGAACTAGTGGGTTATAAAATCACGAGGGGGACATGGATAGGGTAAATAGACAAGGTCATTTCCCCCTGGGGTGGGGGAGCCCAGAACTAAAGGGTTATAAAATCACGAGGGGACATGGATAGGGTAAATAGACAAGGTCTTTTCCCCCGGGGGTGGGGGAGCCCAGAACTAGAGGGTTATAAAATCACGAGGGGGACATGGAGAGGGTAAATAGACAAGGTCTTTTCCCCCTGGGGTGGGGGAGCCCAGAACTAGAGGGTTATAAAATCACGAGGGCGACATGGAGAGGGTAAATGGACAAGGTCTTTTCCCCCTGGGGTGGGGGAGCCCAGAGCTACAGGGTTAGAAAATCACGAGGGGGACATGGATAGGGTAAATAGACAAGGTCTTTTCCCCCTGGGGTGGGAGCCCAGAACTAGAGGGTTATAAAATCACGAGGGGGACATGGATAGGGTAAATAGACAAGGTCTTTTCACCCTGGGGTGGGGGAGCCCAGAACTAGAGGGTTATAAAATCACGAGGGGGACATGGAAAGTGTAAATAGATAACATCTTTTCCCCCTGGGGTGGGGGAGCCCAGAAGTAGAGGGTTATAAAATCACGAGGGGGACATGGATAGGGTAAATAGACAAGGTCTTTTCCCCCAGGGGTGGGGGAGCCCAGAACTAGAGGGTTATAAAATCACGAGGGGGACATGGATAGGGTAAATAGACAAGGTCTTTTCCCCCTGGGGTGGGGGAGCCCAGAACTAGAGGGTTATAATATCACGAGGGGGACATGGATAGGGTAAATAGACAAGGTCTTTTCCCCCTGGGGTGGGGGAGCCCAGAACTAGAGGGTTATAAAATCACGAGGGGGACATGGATAGGGTAAATAGACAAGGTCTTTTCCCCTGGGGTGGGGGAGCCCAGAACTAGAGGGTTATAAAATCACGAGGGGGACATGGATAGGGTAAATAGACAAGGTCTTTTCCCCCTGGGGTGGGGAGCCCAGAACTAGAGGGTTATAACATCACGAGGGGGACATGGATAGGGTAAATAGACAAGGTCTTTTCCCCCTGGGGTGGGGGAGCCCAGAACTAGAGGGTTATAAAATCACAAGGGGGACATGGATAGGGTAAATAGACAAGGTCTTTTCCCCCTGGGGTGGGGGAGCCCAGAACTAGAGGGTTATAAAATCACGAGGTGGACATGGATAGGGTAAATAGACAAGGTCTTTTCCCCCTGGGGTGGGGGAGCCCAGAACTAGAGGGTTATAATATCACGAGGGGGACATGGATAGGGTAAATAGACAAGGTCTTTTCCCCCTGGGGTGGGGGAGCCCAGAACTAGAGGGTTATAAAATCACGAGGGGGACATGGATAGGGTAAATAGACAAGGTCTTTTCCCCCTTTGGTCGGGGAGCCCAGAACTAGAGGGTTATAATATCACGAGGGGGACATGGATAGGGTAAATAGACAAGGTCTTTTGCCCCTGGGGTGGGCGAGCCCAGAACTAGAGGGTTATAAAATCACGAGGGGGACATGGATTGTGTAAATAGACAAGGTCTTTTCCCCTGGGGTGGGGGAGCCCAGAACTAGAGTGTTATAAAATCACGAGGTGGACATGGATAGGGTAAATAGACAAGGTCTTTTCCCCCTGGGGTGGGGGAGCCCAGAACTAGAGGGTTATAATATCACGAGGGGGACATGGATAGGGTAAATAGACAAGGTCTTTTCCCCCTGGGGTGGGGGAGCCCAGAACTAGAGGGTTATAAAATCACGAGGGGGACATGGATAGGGTAAATAGACAAGGTCTTTTCCCCTGGGGTGGGGGAGCCCAGAACTAGAGGGTTATAAAATCACGAGGGGGACATGGATAGGGTAAATAGACAAGGTCTTTTCCCCCTGGGGTGGGGGAGCCCAGAACTAGAGGGTTATAAAATCACGTGGGGGACATGGATAGGGTAAATAGACAAGGTCTTTTCCCCCTGGGGGTGGGGGAGCCCAGAACTAGAGGGTTATAAAATCACGAGGGGGACATGGAGAGGGTAAATAGACAAGGTCTTTTCCCCCTGGGGTGGGGGAGCCCAGAACTAGAGGGTTATAAATTCACAAGGGCGACATGGAGAGGGTAAATAGACAAGGTCTTTTCCCCCTGGGGTGGGGGAGCCCAGAGCTAGAGGGTTATAAAATCACGAGGGGGACATGGATAGGGTAAATAGACAAGGTCTTTTCCCCCTGGGGTGGGGGAGCCCAGAGCTAGAGGGTTATAAAATCACGAGGGGGACATGGATAGGGTAAATAGACAAGGTCTTTTCCCCCTGGGGTGGGCGAGCCCAGAACTAGAGGGTTATAAAATCACGAGGGGGACATGGATAGGGTAAATAGACAAGGTCTTTTCCCCCTGGGGTGGGGGAGCCCAGAACTAGAGGGTTATAAAATCACGAGGGGGACATGGAGAGGGTAAATAGACAAGGTCTTTTCCCCCAGGGGTGGGGGAGCCCAGAGCTACAGGGTTATAATATCACGAGGGGGACATGGATAGGGTAAATAGACACGGTCTTTTCCCCCTGGGGTGGGGGAGCCCAGAACTAGAGGGTTATAAAATCACGAGGGGGACATGGATAGGGTAAATAGACAAGGTCTTTTCCCCCTGGGGTGGGGGTGCCCAGAACTAGAGGGTTATAAAATCACGAGGGGGACATGGATAGGGTAAATAGACAAGGTCTTTTACCCCTGGGGTGGGCGAGCCCAGAACTAGAGGGTTATAAAATCTCGAGGGGGACATGGATAGGGTAAATAGACAAGGTCTTTTCCCCCTGGGGTGGGGGAGCCCAGAACTAGAGGGTTATAAAATCACGAGGGGGACATGGATAGGGTAAATAGACAAGGTCTTTTCCCCCTGGGGTGGGGGTGCCCAGAACTAGAGGGTTATAAAATCACGAGGGGGACATGGATAGGGTAAATAGACAAGGTCTTTTACCCCTGGGGTGGGCGAGCCCAGAACTAGAGGGTTATAAAATCACGAGGGGGACATGGATAGTGTAAATAGATAACATCTTTTCCCCCTGGGGTGGGGAGCCCAGAACTAGAGGGTTATAAAATCACGAGGGGACATGGATAGGGTAAATAGACAAGGTCTTTTCCCCCTGGGGTGGGGGAGCCCAGAACTAGAGGGTTATAAAATCACGAGGTGGACATGGATAGGGTAAATAGACAAGGTCTTTTCCCCCTGGGGTGGGGGAGCCCAGAACTAGAGGGTTATAATATCACGAGGGGGACATGGATAGGGTAAATAGACAAGGTCTTTTCCCCCTGGGGTGGGGGAGCCCAGAACTAGAGGGTTATAAAATCACGAGGGGGACATGGATAGGGTAAATAGACAAGGTCTTTTCCCCTGGGGTGGGGGAGCCCAGAACTAGAGGGTTATAAAATCACGAGGGGGACATGGATAGGGTAAATAGACAAGGTCTTTTCCCCCTGGGGTGGGGGAGCCCAAGAACTAGTGGGTTATAAAATCACGAGGGGGACATGGATAGGGTAAATAGACAAGGTCTTTTCCCCCTGGGGTGGGGGAGCCCAGAACTAGAGGGTTATAAAATCACGAGGGGGACATGGATAGGGTAAATAGACAAGGTCTTTTCCCCCTGGGGTGGGGGAGCCCAGAACTAGAGGGTTATAAAATCACGAGGGGGACATGGATTGGGTAAATAGACAAGGTCTTTTCCACCTGGGGTGGGGGAGCCCAGAACTAGAGGGTTATAAAATCACGAGGGGGACATGGATAGGGTAAATAGACAAGGTCTTTTCCCCCTGGGGTGGGGGAGCCCAGAACTAGAGGGTTATAAATTCACAAGGGCGACATGGAGAGGGTAAATAGACAAGGTCTTTTCCCCCTGGGGTGGGGGAGCCCAGAGCTAGAGGGTTATAAAATCACGAGGGGGACATGGATAGGGTAAATAGACAAGGTCTTTTCCCCCTGGGGTGGGGGAGCCCAGAACTAGAGGGTTATAAAATCACGAGGGGACATGGATAGGGTAAATAGACAAGGTCTTTTCCCCCTGGGGTGGGCGAGCCCAGAACTAGAGGGTTATAAAATCACGAGGGGGACATGGATAGGGTAAATAGACAAGGTCTTTTCCCCCTGGGGTGGGGGAGCCCAGAACTAGAGGGTTATAAAATCACGAGGGGGACATGGATAGGGTAAATAGACAAGGTCTTTTCCCCCAGGGGTGGGGGAGCCCAGAACTAGAGGGTTATAATATCACGAGGGGGACATGGATAGGGTAAATAGACAAGGTCTTTTCCCCCTGGGGTGGGCGAGCCCAGAACTAGAGGGTTATAAAATCACGAGGGGGACATGGATAGGGTAAATAGACAAGGTCTTTTCCCCCTGGGGTGGGGAGCCCAGAACTAGAGGGTTATAAAATCACGAGGGGGACATGGATAGGGTAAATAGACAAGGTCTTTTACCCCTGGGGTGGGGGAGCCCAGAACTAGAGGGTTATAAAATCTCGAGGGGGACATGGATAGGGTAAATAGACAAGGTCTTTTCCCCCTGGGGTGGGGGAGCCCAGAACTAGAGGGTTATAAAATCACGAGGGGGACATGGATAGGGTAAATAGACAAGGTCTTTTCCCCCTGGGGTGGGGTAGCCCAGAACTAGAGGGTTATAAAATCACGAGGGGGACATGGATAGGGTAAATAGACAAGGTCTTTTCCCCCTGGGGTGGGCGAGCCCAGAACTAGAGGGTTATAAAATCACGAGGGGGACATGGATAGTGTAAATAGATAACATCTTTTCCCCCTGGGGTGGGGGAGCCCAGAACTAGGGGTTATAAAATCACGAGGGGGCCATGGATAGGGTAAATAGACAAGGTCTTTTCCCCCTGGGGTGGGGGAGCCCAGAACTAGAGGGTTATAATATCACGAGGGGGACATGGATAGGGTAAATAGACAAGGTCTTTTCCCCCTGGGGTGGGGGAGCCCAGAACTAGAGGGTTATAAAATCACGAGGGGGACATGGATAGGGTAAATAGACAAGGTCTTTTCCCCCTGGGGTGGGGGAGCCCAGAACTAGAGGGTTATAATATCACGAGGGGGACATGGATAGGGTAAATAGACAAGGTCTTTTCCCCCTGGGGTGGGGGAGCCCAGAACTAGAGGGTTATAAAATCACGAGGGGGACATGGATAGGGTAAATAGACAAGGTCTTTTCCCCCTGGGGTGGGGGAGCCCAGAACTAGAGGGTTATAAAATCACGAGGGGGACATGGATAGGTAAATAGACAAGGTCTTTTCCCCCTGGGGTGGGGGAGCCCAAGAACTAGTGGGTTATAAAATCACGAGGGGGACATGGATAGGGTAAATAGACAAGGTCTTTTCCCCCTGGGGTGGGGGAGCCCAGAACTAGAGGGTTATAAAATCACGAGGGGGACATGGATAGGGTAAATAGACAAGGTCTTTTCCCCCTGGGGTGGGGGAGCCCAGAACTAGAGGGTTATAAAATCACGAGGGGGACATGGATTGGGTAAATAGACAAGGTCTTTTCCACCTGGGGTGGGGGAGCCCAGAACTAGAGGGTTATAAAATCACGAGGGGGACATGGATAGGGTAAATAGACAAGGTCTTTTCCCCCTGGGGTGGGGGAGCCCAGAACTAGAGGGTTATAAAATCACGAGGGGGACATGGAGAGGGTAAATAGACAAGGTCTTTTCCCCCTGGGGTGGGGAGCCCAGAACTAGAGGGTTATAAAATCACGAGGGGGACATGGATAGGGTAAATAGACAAGGTCTTTTCCCCCTGGGGTGGGGGAGCCCAGAACTAGAGGGTTATAAAATCACGAGGGGACATGGATAGGGTAAATAGACAAGGTCTTTTCCCCTGGGGTGGGGGAGCCCAGAACTAGAGGGTTATAAAATCACGAGGGGGACATGGATAGGGTAAATAGACAAGGTCTTTTCCCCCTGGGGTGGGGGAGCCCAGAACTAGAGGGTTATAAAATCACGAGGGGGACATGGATAGGGTAAATAGACAAGGTCTTTTCCCCTGGGGTGGGGGAGCCCAGAACTAGAGGGTTATAAAATCACGAGGGGGACATGGATAGGGTAAATAGACAAGGTCTTTTCCCCCTGGGGTGGGGGAGCCAGAACTAGAGGGTTATAAAATCACGAGGGGACATGGATAGGGTAAATAGACAAGGTCTTTTCCCCCTGGGGTGGGGGAGCCCAGAACTAGAGGGTTATAAAATCACGAGGGGGACATGGATAGGGTAAATAGACAAGGTCTTTTCCCCTGGGGTGGGGGAGCCCAGAACTAGAGGGTTATAAAATCACGAGGGGACATGGATAGGGTAAATAGACAAGGTCTTTTCCCCCTGGGGTGGGGGAGCCCAGAACTAGAGGGTTATAAAATCACGAGGGGGACATGGATAGTGTAAATAGATAACATCTCATCCCCCTGGGGTGGGGGAGCCCAGAACTAGAGGGTTATAAAATCACGAAGGGGACATGGATAGGGTAAATTGACAAGGTCTTTTCCCCCTGGGGTGGGGGAGCCCAGAACTATAGGGTTATAAAATCACGAGGGGGACATGAATAGGGTAAATAGACAAGGTCTTTTCCCCCTGGGGTGGGGGAGCCCAGAACTAGAGGGTTATAAAATCACGAGGGGGACATGGAGAGGGTAAATAGACAAGGTCTTTTCCCCCTGGGGTGGGGGAGCCCAGAACTAGAGGGTTATAAAATCACGAGGGGACATGGATAGGGTAAATAGACAAGGTCTTTTCCCCCTGGGGTGGGCGAGCCCAGAACTAGAGGGTTATAAAATCACGAGGGGGACATGGATAGGGTAAATAGACAAGGTCTTTTCCCCCTGGGGTGGGGGAGCCCAGAACTAAAGGGTTATAAAATCACGAGGGGGACATGGATAGGGTAAATAGACAAGGTCTTTTCCCCCTGGGGTGGGGAGCCCAGAACTAGAGGGTTATAAAATCACGAGGGGACATGGAGAGGGTAAATAGACAAGGTCTTTTCCCCCTGGGGTGGGGGAGCCCAGAACTAGAGGGTTATAAAATCACGAGGGGGACATGGATAGGGTAAATAGACAAGGTCTTTTCCCCTGGGGTGGGGGAGCCCAGAACTAGAGGGTTATAAAATCACGAGGGGACATGGATAGGGTAAATAGACAAGGTCTTTTCCCCCTGGGGTGGGCGAGCCCAGAACTAGAGGGTTATAAAATCACGAGGGGGGCATGGATTGGGTAAATAGACAAGGTCTTTTTCCACTGGGGTGGGGGAGCCCAGAACTAGAGGGTTATAAAATCACGAGGGGACATGGATAGGGTAAATAGACAAGGTCTTTTTCCCCTGGGGTGGGGGAGCCCAGAACTAGAGGGTTATAAAATCACGAGGGGGACATGGATAGTGTAAATAGATAACATCTTTTCCCCCTGGGGTGGGGAGCCCAGAACTAGAGGGTTATAAAATCACGAGGGGGACATGGATAGGGTAAATAGACAAGGTCTTTTCCCCCTGGGGTGGGGGAGCCCAGAACTAGAGGGTTATAAAATCACGAGGGGGACATGGATAGGGTAAATAGACAAGGTCTTTTCCCCCTGGGGTGGGGGAGCCAGAACTAGAGGGTTATAAAATCACGAGGGGGACATGGATAGGGTAAATAGACAAGGTCTTTTCCCCCTTTGGTGGGGGAGCCCAGAACTAGAGGGTTATAATATCACGAGGGGGACATGGATAGGGTAAATAGACAAGGTCTTTTCCCCCTGGGTGGGGGAGCCCAGAACTAGAGGGTTATAAAATCACGAGGGGGACATGGATAGGTAAATAGACAAGCTCTTTTCCCCCTGGGGTGGGGTAGCCCAGAACTAGAGGGTTATAAAATCACGAGGGGGACATGGATAGGGTAAATAGACAAGGTCTTTTCCCCCTGGGGTGGGGAGCCCAGAACTAGAGGGTTATAAAATCACGAGGGGGACATGGATAGGGTAAATAGACAAGGTCTTTTCCCCCTGGGGTGGGAGCCCAGAACTAGAGGGTTATAAAATCACGAGGGGGACATGGATAGGGTAAATAGATAACATCTTTTCCCCCTGGGGTGGGGGAGCCCAGAACTAGAGGGTTATAAAATCACGAGGGGGACATGGATAGGGTAAATAGACAAGGTCTTTTCCCCCTGGGGTGGGGGAGCCCAGAACTAGAGGGTTATAAAATCACGAGGGGACATGGATAGGGTAAATAGACAAGGTCTTTTCCCCCTGGGGTGGGGAGCCCAGAACTAGAGGGTTATAAAATCACGAGGGGGACATGGATAGGGTAAATAGACAAGGTCTTTTCCCCCGGGGGTGGGGGAGCCCAGAACTAGAGGGTTATAAAATCACGAGGGGGACATGGATAGGGTAAATAGACAAGGTCTTTTCCCCCTGGGGTGGGGGAGCCCAGAACTAGAGGTTATAAAATCACGAGGGGGACATGGATAGGGTAAATAGACAAGGTCTTTTCCCCCTGGGGTGGGGGAGCCCAGAGCTAGAGGGTTATAAAATCACGAGGGGGACATGGATAGGGTAAATAGACAAGGTCTTTTCCCCCGGGGGTGGGGGAGCCCAGAACTAGAGGGTTATAAAATCACGAGGGGGACATGGATAGGGTAAATAGACAAGGTCTTTTCCCCCTGGGGTGGGGGAGCCCAGAACTAGAGGGTTATAAAATCACGAGGGGGACATGGATAGGGTAAATAGACAAGGTCTTTTCCCCCTGGGGTGGGGGAGCCCAGAACTAGAGGGTTATAAAATCACGAGGGGGACATGGATAGGGTAAATAGACAAGGTCTTTTCCCCCTGGGGTGGGGGAGCCCAGAACTAGAGGGTTATAAAATCACGAGGGGGACATGGATAGGGTAAATAGACAAGGTCTTTTCCCCCTGGGGTGGGGGAGCCCAGAACTAGAGGGTTATAAAATCACGAGGGGGACATGGATAGGGTAAATAGACAAGGTCTTTTCCCCCTGGGGTGGGGGAGCCCAGAACTAGAGGGTTATAAAATCACGAGGGGGACATGGATAGGGTAAATAGACAAGGTCTTTTCCCCCTGGGGTGGGGAGCCCAGAACTAGAGGGTTATAAAATCACGAGGGGGACATGGATAGGGTAAATAGACAAGGTCTTTTCCCCCTGGGGTGGGGAGCCCAGAACTAGAGGGTTATAAAATCACGAGGGGGACATGGATAGGGTAAATAGACAAGGTCTTTTCCCCCTGGGGTGGGGGAGCCCAGAACTAGAGGGTTATAAAATCACGAGGGGGACATGGATAGGGTAAATAGACAAGGTCTTTTCCCCCTGGGGTGGGGGAGCCCAGAACTAGAGGGTTATAAAATCACGAGGGGGACATGGATAGGGTAAATAGACAAGGTCTTTTCCCCCTGGGGTGGGGGAGCCCAGAACTAGAGGGTTATAAAATCACGAGGGGGACATGGATAGGGTAAATAGACAAGGTCTTTTCCCCCTGGGGTGGGGGAGCCCAGAACTAGAGGGTTATAAAATCACGAGGGGGACATGGATAGGGTAAATAGACAAGGTCTTTTCCCCCTGGGGTGGGGGAGCCCAGAACTAGAGGGTTATAAAATCACGAGGGGGACATGGATAGGGTAAATAGACAAGGTCTTTTCCCCCTGGGGTGGGGAGCCCAGAACTAGAGGGTTATAAAATCACGAGGGGGACATGGATAGGGTAAATAGACAAGGTCTTTTCCCCCTGGGGTGGGGGAGCCAGAACTAGAGGGTTATAAAATCACGAGGGGGACATGGATAGGGTAAATAGACAAGGTCTTTTCCCCCTGGGGTGGGGAGCCCAGAACTAGAGGGTTATAAAATCACGAGGGGGACATGGATAGGGTAAATAGACAAGGTCTTTTCCCCCTGGGGTGGGGGAGCCCAGAACTAGAGGGTTATAAAATCACGAGGGGGACATGGATAGGGTAAATAGACAAGGTCTTTTCCCCCTGGGGTGGGGAGCCCAGAACTAGAGGGTTATAAAATCACGAGGGGGACATGGATAGGGTAAATAGACAAGGTCTTTTCCCCCTGGGGTGGGGGAGCCCAGAACTAGAGGGTTATAAAATCACGAGGGGGACATGGATAGGGTAAATAGACAAGGTCTTTTCCCCCTGGGGTGGGGGAGCCCAGAACTAGAGGGTTATAAAATCACGAGGGGGACATGGATAGGGTAAATAGACAAGGTCTTTTCCCCCTGGGGTGGGGGAGCCCAGAACTAGAGGGTTATAAAATCACGAGGGGGACATGGATAGGGTAAATAGACAAGGTCTTTTCCCCCTGGGGTGGGGGAGCCCAGAACTAGAGGGTTATAAAATCACGAGGGGGACATGGATAGGGTAAATAGACAAGGTCTTTCCCCCTGGGGTGGGGGAGCCCAGAACTAGAGGGTTATAAAATCACGAGGGGGACATGGATAGGGTAAATAGACAAGGTCTTTTCCCCCTGGGTGGGGGAGCCCAGAACTAGAGGGTTATAAAATCACGAGGGGGACATGGATAGGGTAAATAGACAAGGTCTTTTCCCCCTGGGGTGGGGGAGCCCAGAACTAGAGGGTTATAAAATCACGAGGGGGACATGGATAGGGTAAATAGACAAGGTCTTTTCCCCCTGGGGTGGGGGAGCCCAGAACTAGAGGGTTATAAAATCACGAGGGGGACATGGATAGGGTAAATAGACAAGGTCTTTTCCCCCTGGGGTGGGGGAGCCCAGAACTAGAGGGTTATAAAATCACGAGGGGGACATGGATAGGGTAAATAGACAAGGTCTTTTCCCCCTGGGGTGGGGGAGCCCAGAACTAGAGGGTTATAAAATCACGAGGGGGACATGGATAGGGTAAATAGACAAGGTCTTTTCCCCCTGGGGTGGGGGAGCCCAGAACTAGAGGGTTATAAAATCACGAGGGGGACATGGATAGGGTAAATAGACAAGGTCTTTTCCCCTGGGGTGGGGGAGCCCAGAACTAGAGGGTTATAAAATCACGAGGGGGACATGGATAGGGTAAATAGACAAGGTCTTTTCCCCCTGGGGTGGGGGAGCCCAGAACTAGAGGGTTATAAAATCACGAGGGGGACATGGATAGGGTAAATAGACAAGGTCTTTTCCCCCTGGGGTGGGGGAGCCCAGAACTAGAGGGTTATAAAATCACGAGGGGGACATGGATAGGGTAAATAGACAAGGTCTTTTCCCCTGGGGTGGGGGAGCCCAGAACTAGAGGGTTATAAAATCACGAGGGGGACATGGATAGGGTAAATAGACAAGGTCTTTTCCCCCTGGGGTGGGGGAGCCCAGAACTAGAGGGTTATAAAATCACGAGGGGGACATGGATAGGGTAAATAGACAAGGTCTTTTCCCCCTGGGGTGGGGGAGCCCAGAACTAGAGGGTTATAAAATCACGAGGGGGACATGGATAGGGTAAATAGACAAGGTCTTTTCCCCCTGGGGTGGGGGAGCCCAGAACTAGAGGGTTATAAAATCACGAGGGGGACATGGATAGGGTAAATAGACAAGGTCTTTTCCCCCTGGGGTGGGGGAGCCCAGAACTAGAGGGTTATAAAATCACGAGGGGGACATGGATAGGGTAAATAGACAAGGTCTTTTCCCCCTGGGGTGGGGGAGCCCAGAACTAGAGGGTTATAAAATCACGAGGGGGACATGGATAGGGTAAATAGACAAGGTCTTTTCCCCCTGGGGTGGGGGAGCCCAGAACTAGAGGGTTATAAAATCACGAGGGGGACATGGATAGGGTAAATAGACAAGGTCTTTTCCCCCTGGGGTGGGGGAGCCCAGAACTAGAGGGTTATAAAATCACGAGGGGGACATGGATAGGGTAAATAGACAAGGTCTTTTCCCCCTGGGGTGGGGAGCCCAGAACTAGAGGGTTATAAAATCACGAGGGGGACATGGATAGGGTAAATAGACAAGGTCTTTTCCCCCTGGGGTGGGGGAGCCCAGAACTAGAGGGTTATAAAATCACGAGGGGGACATGGATAGGTAAATAGACAAGGTCTTTTCCCCCTGGGGTGGGGAGCCCAGAACTAGAGGGTTATAAAATCACGAGGGGGACATGGATAGGGTAAATAGACAAGGTCTTTTCCCCCTGGGGTGGGGGAGCCCAGAACTAGAGGGTTATAAAATCACGAGGGGACATGGATAGGGTAAATAGACAAGGTCTTTTCCCCCTGGGGTGGGGGAGCCCAGAACTAGAGGGTTATAAAATCACGAGGGGGACATGGATAGGGTAAATAGACAAGGTCTTTTCCCCCTGGGGTGGGGGAGCCCAGAACTAGAGGGTTATAAAATCACGAGGGGGACATGGATAGGGTAAATAGACAAGGTCTTTTCCCCCTGGGGTGGGGGAGCCCAGAACTAGAGGGTTATAAAATCACGAGGGGGACATGGATAGGGTAAATAGACAAGGTCTTTTCCCCTGGGGTGGGGGAGCCCAGAACTAGAGGGTTATAAAATCACGAGGGGACATGGATAGGGTAAATAGACAAGGTCTTTTCCCCCTGGGGTGGGGGAGCCCAGAACTAGAGGGTTATAAAATCACGAGGGGGACATGGATAGGGTAAATAGACAAGGTCTTTTCCCCCTGGGGTGGGGGAGCCCAGAACTAGAGGGTTATAAAATCACGAGGGGGACATGGATAGGGTAAATAGACAAGGTCTTTTCCCCCTGGGGTGGGGAGCCCAGAACTAGAGGGTTATAAAATCACGAGGGGGACATGGATAGGGTAAATAGACAAGGTCTTTTCCCCCTGGGGTGGGGGAGCCCAGAACTAGAGGGTTATAAAATCACGAGGGGGACATGGATAGGGTAAATAGACAAGGTCTTTTCCCCCTGGGGTGGGGGAGCCCAGAACTAGAGGGTTATAAAATCACGAGGGGGACATGGATAGGGTAAATAGACAAGGTCTTTTCCCCCTGGGGTGGGGGAGCCCAGAACTAGAGGGTTATAAAATCACGAGGGGGACATGGATAGGGTAAATAGACAAGGTCTTTTCCCCCTGGGGTGGGGGAGCCCAGAACTAGAGGGTTATAAAATCACGAGGGGGACATGGATAGGGTAAATAGACAAGGTCTTTTCCCCCTGGGGTGGGGGAGCCCAGAACTAGAGGTTATAAAATCACGAGGGGGACATGGATAGGGTAAATAGACAAGGTCTTTTCCCCCTGGGGTGGGGGAGCCCAGAACTAGAGGGTTATAAATCACGAGGGGGACATGGATAGGGTAAATAGACAAGGTCTTTTCCCCCTGGGGTGGGGGAGCCCAGAACTAGAGGGTTATAAAATCACGAGGGGGACATGGATAGGGTAAATAGACAAGGTCTTTTCCCCCTGGGGTGGGGAGCCCAGAACTAGAGGGTTATAAAATCACGAGGGGGACATGGATAGGGTAAATAGACAAGGTCTTTTCCCCCTGGGGTGGGGGAGCCCAGAACTAGAGGGTTATAAAATCACGAGGGGACATGGATAGGGTAAATAGACAAGGTCTTTTCCCCCTGGGGTGGGGGAGCCCAGAACTAGAGGGTTATAAAATCACGAGGGGGACATGGATAGGGTAAATAGACAAGGTCTTTTCCCCCTGGGGTGGGGGAGCCCAGAACTAGAGGGTTATAAAATCACGAGGGGGACATGGATAGGGTAAATAGACAAGGTCTTTTCCCCCTGGGGTGGGGGAGCCCAGAACTAGAGGGTTATAAAATCACGAGGGGGACATGGATAGGGTAAATAGACAAGGTCTTTTCCCCCTGGGGTGGGGGAGCCCAGAACTAGAGGGTTATAAAATCACGAGGGGGACATGGATAGGGTAAATAGACAAGGTCTTTTCCCCCTGGGGTGGGGGAGCCCAGAACTAGAGGGTTATAAAATCACGAGGGGGACATGGATAGGGTAAATAGACAAGGTCTTTTCCCCCTGGGGTGGGGAGCCCAGAACTAGAGGGTTATAAAATCACGAGGGGGACATGGATAGGGTAAATAGACAAGGTCTTTTCCCCCTGGGGTGGGGGAGCCCAGAACTAGAGGGTTATAAAATCACGAGGGGGACATGGATAGGGTAAATAGACAAGGTCTTTTCCCCCTGGGGTGGGGGAGCCCAGAACTAGAGGGTTATAAAATCACGAGGGGGACATGGATAGGGTAAATAGACAAGGTCTTTTCCCCCTGGGGTGGGGAGCCCAGAACTAGAGGGTTATAAAATCACGAGGGGGACATGGATAGGGTAAATAGACAAGGTCTTTTCCCCCTGGGGTGGGGGAGCCCAGAACTAGAGGGTTATAAAATCACGAGGGGGACATGGATAGGGTAAATAGACAAGGTCTTTTCCCCCTGGGTGGGGGAGCCCAGAACTAGAGGGTTATAAAATCACGAGGGGACATGGATAGGGTAAATAGACAAGGTCTTTTCCCCCTGGGGTGGGGGAGCCCAGAACTAGAGGGTTATAAAATCACGAGGGGGACATGGATAGGGTAAATAGACAAGGTCTTTTCCCCCTGGGGTGGGGAGCCCAGAACTAGAGGGTTATAAAATCACGAGGGGGACATGGATAGGGTAAATAGACAAGGTCTTTTCCCCCTGGGGTGGGGAGCCCAGAACTAGAGGGTTATAAAATCACGAGGGGGACATGGATAGGGTAAATAGACAAGGTCTTTTCCCCCTGGGGTGGGGGAGCCCAGAACTAGAGGGTATAAAATCACGAGGGGGACATGGATAGGGTAAATAGACAAGGTCTTTTCCCCTGGGGTGGGGGAGCCCAGAACTAGAGGGTTATAAAATCACGAGGGGGACATGGATAGGGTAAATAGACAAGGTCTTTTCCCCCTGGGGTGGGGAGCCCAGAACTAGAGGGTTATAAAATCACGAGGGGGACATGGATAGGGTAAATAGACAAGGTCTTTTCCCCCTGGGGTGGGGAGCCCAGAACTAGAGGGTTATAAATCACGAGGGGGACATGGATAGGGTAAATAGACAAGGTCTTTTCCCCCTGGGGTGGGGGAGCCCAGAACTAGAGGGTTATAAAATCACGAGGGGGACATGGATAGGGTAAATAGACAAGGTCTTTTCCCCCTGGGGTGGGGGAGCCCAGAACTAGAGGGTTATAAAATCACGAGGGGGACATGGATAGGGTAAATAGACAAGGTCTTTTCCCCTGGGGTGGGGGAGCCCAGAACTAGAGGGTTATAAAATCACGAGGGGGACATGGATAGGGTAAATAGACAAGGTCTTTTCCCCCTGGGGTGGGGGAGCCCAGAACTAGAGGGTTATAAAATCACGAGGGGGACATGGATAGGTAAATAGACAAGGTCTTTTCCCCCTGGGGTGGGGGAGCCCAGAACTAGAGGGTTATAAAATCACGAGGGGGACATGGATAGGGTAAATAGACAAGGTCTTTTCCCCCTGGGGTGGGGGAGCCAGAACTAGAGGGTTATAAAATCACGAGGGGGACATGGATAGGGTAAATAGACAAGGTCTTTTCCCCTGGGGTGGGGGAGCCCAGAACTAGAGGGTTATAAAATCACGAGGGGGACATGGATAGGGTAAATAGACAAGGTCTTTTCCCCCTGGGGTGGGGGAGCCCAGAACTAGAGGGTTATAAAATCACGAGGGGGACATGGATAGGGTAAATAGACAAGGTCTTTTCCCCCTGGGGTGGGGGAGCCCAGAACTAGAGGGTTATAAAATCACGAGGGGGACATGGATAGGGTAAATAGACAAGGTCTTTTCCCCCTGGGGTGGGGGAGCCCAGAACTAGAGGGTTATAAAATCACGAGGGGGACATGGATAGGGTAAATAGACAAGGTCTTTTCCCCCTGGGGTGGGGGAGCCCAGAACTAGAGGGTTATAAAATCACGAGGGGGACATGGATAGGGTAAATAGACAAGGTCTTTTCCCCCTGGGGTGGGGGAGCCCAGAACTAGAGGGTTATAAAATCACGAGGGGGACATGGATAGGGTAAATAGACAAGGTCTTTTCCCCCTGGGGTGGGGGAGCCCAGAACTAGAGGGTTATAAAATCACGAGGGGGACATGGATAGGGTAAATAGACAAGGTCTTTTCCCCCTGGTGGGGGAGCCCAGAACTAGAGGGTTATAAAATCACGAGGGGGACATGGATAGGGTAAATAGACAAGGTCTTTTCCCCCTGGGGTGGGGGAGCCCAGAACTAGAGGGTTATAAAATCACGAGGGGGACATGGATAGGGTAAATAGACAAGGTCTTTTCCCCCTGGGGTGGGGGAGCCCAGAACTAGAGGGTTATAAAATCACGAGGGGGACATGGATAGGGTAAATAGACAAGGTCTTTTCCCCCTGGGGTGGGGGAGCCCAGAACTAGAGGGTTATAAAATCACGAGGGGGACATGGATAGGGTAAATAGACAAGGTCTTTTCCCCTGGGGTGGGGGAGCCCAGAACTAGAGGGTTATAAAATCACGAGGGGGACATGGATAGGGTAAATAGACAAGGTCTTTTCCCCCTGGGGTGGGGGAGCCCAGAACTAGAGGGTTATAAAATCACGAGGGGGACATGGATAGGGTAAATAGACAAGGTCTTTTCCCCCTGGGGTGGGGAGCCCAGAACTAGAGGGTTATAAAATCACGAGGGGGACATGGATAGGGTAAATAGACAAGGTCTTTTCCCCCTGGGGTGGGGGAGCCCAGAACTAGAGGGTTATAAAATCACGAGGGGGACATGGATAGGGTAAATAGACAAGGTCTTTTCCCCCTGGGGTGGGGGAGCCCAGAACTAGAGGGTTATAAAATCACGAGGGGGACATGGATAGGGTAAATAGACAAGGTCTTTTCCCCCTGGGTGGGGGGAGCCCAGAACTAGAGGGTTATAAAATCACGAGGGGGACATGGATAGGGTAAATAGACAAGGTCTTTTCCCCCTGGGGTGGGGGAGCCCAGAACTAGAGGGTTATAAAATCACGAGGGGGACATGGATAGGGTAAATAGACAAGGTCTTTTCCCCCTGGGGTGGGGGAGCCCAGAACTAGAGGGTTATAAAATCACGAGGGGGACATGGATAGGGTAAATAGACAAGGTCTTTTCCCCCTGGGGTGGGGGAGCCCAGAACTAGAGGGTTATAAAATCACGAGGGGGACATGGATAGGGTAAATAGACAAGGTCTTTTCCCCCTGGGGTGGGGGAGCCCAGAACTAGAGGGTTATAAAATCACGAGGGGGACATGGATAGGGTAAATAGACAAGGTCTTTTCCCCCTGGGGTGGGGGAGCCCAGAACTAGAGGGTTATAAATCACGAGGGGGACATGGATAGGGTAAATAGACAAGGTCTTTTCCCCCTGGGGTGGGGAGCCCAGAACTAGAGGGTTATAAAATCACGAGGGGGACATGGATAGGGTAAATAGACAAGGTCTTTTCCCCCTGGGGTGGGGGAGCCCAGAACTAGAGGGTTATAAAATCACGAGGGGGACATGGATAGGGTAAATAGACAAGGTCTTTTCCCCCTGGGGTGGGGGAGCCCAGAACTAGAGGGTTATAAAATCACGAGGGGGACATGGATAGGGTAAATAGACAAGGTCTTTTCCCCCTGGGGTGGGGGAGCCCAGAACTAGAGGGTTATAAAATCACGAGGGGGACATGGATAGGGTAAATAGACAAGGTCTTTTCCCCCTGGGGTGGGGAGCCCAGAACTAGAGGGTTATAAAATCACGAGGGGGACATGGATAGGGTAAATAGACAAGGTCTTTTCCCCCTGGGGTGGGGGAGCCCAGAACTAGAGGGTTATAAAATCACGAGGGGGACATGGATAGGTAAATAGACAAGGTCTTTTCCCCCTGGGGTGGGGAGCCCAGAACTAGAGGGTTATAAAATCACGAGGGGGACATGGATAGGGTAAATAGACAAGGTCTTTTCCCCCTGGGGTGGGGGAGCCCAGAACTAGAGGGTTATAAAATCACGAGGGGGACATGGATAGGGTAAATAGACAAGGTCTTTTCCCCCTGGGGTGGGGGAGCCCAGAACTAGAGGGTTATAAAATCACGAGGGGGACATGGATAGGGTAAATAGACAAGGTCTTTTCCCCCTGGGGTGGGGGAGCCCAGAACTAGAGGGTTATAAATCACGAGGGGGACATGGATAGGGTAAATAGACAAGGTCTTTTCCCCTGGGGTGGGGGAGCCCAGAACTAGAGGTTATAAAATCACGAGGGGGACATGGATAGGGTAAATAGACAAGGTCTTTTCCCCCTGGGGTGGGGGAGCCCAGAACTAGAGGGTTATAAAATCACGAGGGGGACATGGATAGGGTAAATAGACAAGGTCTTTTCCCCCTGGGGTGGGGGAGCCCAGAACTAGAGGGTTATAAAATCACGAGGGGGACATGGATAGGGTAAATAGACAAGGTCTTTTCCCCCTGGGGTGGGGGAGCCCAGAACTAGAGGGTTATAAAATCACGAGGGGGACATGGATAGGGTAAATAGACAAGGTCTTTTCCCCCTGGGGTGGGGAGCCCAGAACTAGAGGGTTATAAAATCACGAGGGGGACATGGATAGGGTAAATAGACAAGGTCTTTTCCCCCTGGGGTGGGGGAGCCCAGAACTAGAGGGTTATAAAATCACGAGGGGGACAGGGATAGGGTAAATTGACAAGGTCTTTTCCCCCTGGGGTGGGGGAGCCCAGAACTAGAGGGTTATAAAATCACGAGGGGGACATGGATAGGGTAAATAGACAAGGTCTTTTCCCCCTGGGGTGGGGGAGCCCAGAACTAGAGGGTTATAAAATCACGAGGGGGACATGGATAGGGTAAATAGACAAGGTCTTTTCCCCTGGGGTGGGGGAGCCCAGAACTAGAGGGTTATAAAATCACGAGGGGGACATGGATAGGGTAAATAGACAAGGTCTTTTCCCCCTGGGGTGGGGGAGCCCAGAACTAGAGGGTTATAAAATCACGAGGGGGACATGGATAGGGTAAATAGACAAGGTCTTTTCCCCCTGGGGTGGGGAGCCCAGAACTAGAGGGTTATAAAATCACGAGGGGGACATGGATAGGGTAAATAGACAAGGTCTTTTCCCCCTGGGGTGGGGGAGCCCAGAACTAGAGGGTTATAAAATCACGAGGGGGACATGGATAGGGTAAATAGACAAGGTCTTTTCCCCCTGGGGTGGGGAGCCCAGAACTAGAGGGTTATAAAATCACGAGGGGGACATGGATAGGGTAAATAGACAAGGTCTTTTCCCCCTGGGGTGGGGGAGCCCAGAACTAGAGGGTTATAAATCACGAGGGGGACATGGATAGGGTAAATAGACAAGGTCTTTTCCCCTGGGGTGGGGGAGCCCAGAACTAGAGGGTTATAAAATCACGAGGGGACATGGATAGGGTAAATAGACAAGGTCTTTTCCCCCTGGGGTGGGGGAGCCCAGAACTAGAGGGTTATAAAATCACGAGGGGGACATGGATAGGGTAAATAGACAAGGTCTTTTCCCCCTGGGGTGGGGGAGCCCAGAACTAGAGGGTTATAAAATCACGAGGGGGACATGGAGAGGGTAAATAGACAAGGTCTTTTCCCCCTGGGGTGGGGGAGCCCAGAACTAGAGGGTTATAAAATCACGAGGGGGACATGGATAGGGTAAATAGACAAGGTCTTTTCCCCCTGGGGTGGGGGAGCCCAGAACTAGAGGGTTATAAAATCACGAGGGGGACATGGATAGGGTAAATAGACAAGGTCTTTTCCCCCTGGGGTGGGGGAGCCAGAACTAGAGGGTTATAAAATCACGAGGGGGACATGGATAGGGTAAATAGACAAGGTCTTTTCCCCCTGGGGTGGGGGAGCCCAGAACTAGAGGGTTATAAAATCACGAGGGGGACATGGAGAGGGTAAATAGACAAGGTCTTTTCCCCCTGGGGTGGGGGAGCCAGAACTAGAGGGTTATAAAATCACGAGGGGGACATGGATAGGGTAAATAGACAAGGTCTTTTCCCCCTGGGGTGGGGGAGCCCAGAACTAGAGGGTTATAAAATCACGAGGGGACATGGATAGGGTAAATAGACAAGGTCTTTTCCCCCTGGGGTGGGGGAGCCCAGAACTAGAGGGTTATAAAATCACGAGGGGACATGGATAGGGTAAATAGACAAGGTCTTTTCCCCCTGGGGTGGGGGAGCCCAGAACTAGAGGGTTATAAAATCACGAGGGGGACATGGATAGGGTAAATAGACAAGGTCTTTTCCCCCTGGGGTGGGGGAGCCCAGAACTAGAGGGTTATAAAATCACGAGGGGGACATGGATAGGGTAAATAGACAAGGTCTTTTCCCCCTGGGGTGGGGGAGCCCAGAACTAGAGGGTTATAAAATCACGAGGGGGACATGGATAGGGTAAATAGACAAGGTCTTTTCCCCCTGGGGTGGGGGAGCCCAGAACTAGAGGGTTATAAAATCACGAGGGGGACATGGATAGGGTAAATAGACAAGGTCTTTTCCCCCTGGGGTGGGAGCCCAGAACTAGAGGGTTATAAAATCACGAGGGGGACATGGATAGGGTAAATAGACAAGGTCTTTTCCCCCTGGGGTGGGGGAGCCAGAACTAGAGGGTTATAAAATCACGAGGGGGACATGGATAGGGTAAATAGACAAGGTCTTTTCCCCCTGGGGTGGGGAGCCCAGAACTAGAGGGTTATAAAATCACGAGGGGGACATGGATAGGGTAAATAGACAAGGTCTTTTCCCCCTGGGGTGGGGAGCCCAGAACTAGAGGGTTATAAAATCACGAGGGGGACATGGATAGGGTAAATAGACAAGGTCTTTTCCCCCTGGGGTGGGGGAGCCCAGAACTAGAGGGTTATAAAATCACGAGGGGACATGGATAGGGTAAATAGACAAGGTCTTTTCCCCCTGGGGTGGGGGAGCCCAGAACTAGAGGGTTATAAAATCACGAGGGGGACATGGATAGGGTAAATAGACAAGGTCTTTTCCCCCTGGGGTGGGGGAGCCCAGAACTAGAGGGTTATAAAATCACGAGGGGGACATGGATAGGGTAAATAGACAAGGTCTTTTCCCCCTGGGGTGGGGGAGCCCAGAACTAGAGGGTTATAAAATCACGAGGGGACATGGATAGGGTAAATAGACAAGGTCTTTTCCCCCTGGGGTGGGGGAGCCCAGAACTAGAGGGTTATAAAATCACGAGGGGGACATGGATAGGGTAAATAGACAAGGTCTTTTCCCCCTGGGGTGGGGGAGCCCAGAACTAGAGGGTTATAAAATCACGAGGGGGACATGGATAGGGTAAATAGACAAGGTCTTTTCCCCCTGGGGTGGGGGAGCCCAGAACTAGAGGGTTATAAAATCACGAGGGGGACATGGATAGGGTAAATAGACAAGGTCTTTTCCCCCTGGGGTGGGGGAGCCCAGAACTAGAGGGTTATAAAATCACGAGGGGGACATGGATAGGGTAAATAGACAAGGTCTTTTCCCCTGGGGTGGGGGAGCCCAGAACTAGAGGGTTATAAAATCACGAGGGGGACATGGATAGGGTAAATAGACAAGGTCTTTTCCCCCTGGGGTGGGGGAGCCCAGAACTAGAGGGTTATAAAATCACGAGGGGGACATGGATAGGGTAAATAGACAAGGTCTTTTCCCCCTGTGGTGGGGGAGCCCAGAACTAGAGGGTTATAAAATCACGAGGGGGACATGGATAGGGTAAATAGACAAGGTCTTTTCCCCCTGGGGTGGGGGAGCCAGAACTAGAGGGTTATAAAATCACGAGGGGGACATGGATAGGGTAAATTGACAAGGTCTTTTCCCCCTTGGGTGGGGGAGCCCAGAACTAGAGGGTTATAAAATCACGAGGGGGACATGGAGAGGGTAAATTGACAAGGTCTTTTCCCCCTGGGGTGGGGAGCCCAGAACTAGAGGGTTATAAAATCACGAGGGGGACAGGGATAGGGTAAATAGACAAGGTCTTTTCCCCCTGGGGTGGGGAGCCCAGAACTAGAGGTTTATAAAATCACGAGGGGACATGGATAGGGTAAATAGACAAGGTCTTTTCCCCCTGGGTGGGGGAGCCCAGAACTAGAGGGTTATAAATCACGAGGGGGACATGGATAGGGTAAATAGACAAGGTCTTTTCCCCCTGGGGTGGGGGAGCCCAGAACTAGAGGGTTATAAAATCACGAGGGGGACATGGATAGGGTAAATAGACAAGGTCTTTTCCCCCTGGGGTGGGGGAGCCCAGAACTAGAGGGTTATAAAATCACGAGGGGGACATGGATAGGTAAATAGACAAGGTCTTTTCCCCCTGGGGTGGGGGAGCCCAGAACTAGAGGGTTATAAAATCACGAGGGGGACATGGAGAGGGTAAATAGACAAGGTCTTTTCCCCCTGGGGTGGGGAGCCCAGAACTAGAGGGTTATAAAATCACGAGGGGGACATGGAGAGGGTAAATAGACAAGGTCTTTTCCCCCTGGGGTGGGGGAGCCCAGAACTAGAGGGTTATAAAATCACGAGGGGGACATGGATAGGGTAAATAGACAAGGTCTTTTCCCCCTGGGGTGGGGAGCCCAGAACTAGAGGGTTATAAAATCACGAGGGGGACATGGATAGGGTAAATAGACAAGGTCTTTTCCCCCTGGGGTGGGGGAGCCCAGAACTAGAGGGTTATAAATTCACGAGGGGGACATGGAGAGGGTAAATAGACAAGGTCTTTTCCCCCTGGGGTGGGGGAGCCCAGAACTAGAGGGTTATAAAATCACGAGGGGGACATGGATAGGGTAAATAGACAAGGTCTTTTCCCCCTGGGGTGGGGGAGCCCAGAACTAGAGGGTATAAAATCACGAGGGGGACATGGATAGGGTAAATAGACAAGGTCTTTTCCCCCGGGGGTGGGGGAGCCCAGAACTAGAGGGTTATAAATCACGAGGGGGACATGGATAGGGTAAATAGACAAGGTCTTTTCCCCCTGGGGTGGGGGAGCCCAGAACTAGAGGGTTATAAATTCACGAGGGGACATGGATAGGGTAAATAGAAAAGGTCTTTTCCCCCTGGGTGGGGGAGCCCAGAGCTACAGGGTTATAAAATCACGAGGGGGACATGGATAGGGTAAATAGACAAGGTCTTTTCCCCCTGGGGTGGGGAGCCCAGAACTAGAGGGTTATAAAATCACGAGGGGGACATGGATAGGGTAAATAGACAAGGTCTTTTCCCCCTGGGGTGGGGAGCCCAGAACTAGAGGGTTATAAAATCACGAGGGGGACCTGGATAGGGTAAATAGACAAGGTCTTTTCCCCCTGTGGTGGGGGAGCCCAGAACTAGAGGGTTATAAAATCACGAGGGGGACATGGATAGGGTAAATAGACAAGGTCTTTTCCCCCTGGGGTGGGGGAGCCCAGAACTAGAGGGTTATAAAATCACGAGGGGGACATGGATAGGGTAAATAGACAAGGTCTTTTCCCCCTGGGGTGGGGGAGCCCAGAACTAGAGGGTTATAAAATCACGAGGGGGACATGGAGAGGGTAAATAGACAAGGTCTTTTCCCCCTGGGGTGGGGAGCCCAGAACTAGAGGGTTATAAAATCACGAGGGGGACATGGATAGGGTAAATAGACAAGGTCTTTTCCACCTGGGGTGGGGGAGCCCAGAACTAGAGGGTTATAAAATCACGAGGGGGACATGGATAGGGTAAATAGACAAGGTCTTTTCACCCTGGGGTGGGGGAGCCCAGAACTAGAGGGTTATAAATCACGAGGGGGACATGGATAGGGTAAATAGACAAGGTCTTTTCCCCCTGGGGTGGGGAGCCCAGAACTAGTGGGTTATAAAATCACGAGGGGGACATGGATAGGGTAAATAGACAAGGTCTTTTCCCCCTGGGGTGGGGGAGCCCAGAACTAGAGGGTTATAAAATCACGAGGGGGACATGGATAGGGTAAATAGACAAGGTCTTATCCCCCTGGGGTGGGGGAGCCCAGAACTAGAGGGTTATAAATCACGAGGGGGACATGGATAGGGTAAATAGACAAGGTCTTTTCCCCCTGGGGTGGGGGAGCCCAGAACTAGAGGGTTATAAAATCACGAGGGGGACATGGATAGGGTAAATAGACAAGGTCTTTTCCCCCTGGGGTGGGGAGCCCAGAACTAGAGGGTTATAAAATCACGAGGGGGACATGGATAGGGTAAATAGATAACATCTTTTCCCCCTGGGGTGGGGGAGCCCAGAACTAGAGGTTTATAAAATCACGAGGGGGACATGGATAGGGTAAATAGACAAGGTCTTTTCCCCCTGGGGTGGGGAGCCCAGAACTAGAGGGTTATAAAATCACGAGGGGGACATGGAGAGGGTAAATAGACAAGGTCTTTTCCCCCTGGGGTGGGGGAGCCCAGAACTAGAGGGTTAGAAAATCACGAGGGGGACATGGATAGGGTAAATAGACAAGGTCTTTTCCCCCTGGGGTGGGGGAGCCCAGAACTAGAGGGTTATAAAATCACGAGGGGACATGGATAGGGTAAATAGACAAGGTCTTTTCCCCTGGGGTGGGGGAGCCCAGAACTAGAGGGTTATAAAATCACGAGGGGACATGGAGAGGGTAAATAGACAATGTCTTTTCCCCCTGGGGTGGGGGAGCCCAGAACTAGAGGTTATAAAATCACGAGGGCGACATGGAGAGGGTAAATGGACAAGGTCTTTTCCCCTGGGGTGGGGGAGCCCAGAACTAGAGGGTTATAAAATCACGAGGGGGACATGGATAGGGTAAATAGACAAGGTCTTTTCCCCCTGGGGTGGGGAGCCCAGAACTAGAGGGTTATAAAATCACGAGGGGGACATGGATAGGGTAAATAGACAAGGTCTTTTCACCCTGGGGTGGGGGAGCCCAGAACTAGAGGGTTATAAAATCACGAGGGGGACATGGAAAGTGTAAATAGATAACATCTTTTCCCCCTGGGGTGGGGGAGCCCAGAACTAGAGGTTTATAAAATCACGAGGGGGACATGGATAGGGTAAATAGACAAGGTCTTTTCCCCCAGGGGTGGGGGAGCCCAGAACTAGAGGGTTATAAATCACGAGGGGGACATGGATAGGGTAAATAGACAAGGTCTTTTCCCCCTGGGGGTGGGGGAGCCCAGAGCTACAGGGTTATAATATCACGAGGGGGACATGGATAGGGTAAATAGACAAGGTCTTTTCCCCCTGGGGTGGGCGAGCCCAGAACTAGAGGGTTATAAAATCACGAGGGGGACATGGATAGGGTAAATAGACAAGGTCTTTTCCCCCTGGGGTGGGGGAGCCCAGAACTAGAGGGTTATAAAATCACGAGGGGGACATGGATAGGGTAAATAGACAAGGTCTTTTCCCCCTGGGGTGGGGAGCCCAGAACTAGAGGGTTATAAAATCACGAGGGGGACATGGATAGGGTAAATAGACAAGGTCTTTTCCCCCTGGGGTGGGGGAGCCCAGAACTAGAGGGTTATAAAATCACAAGGGGGACATGGATAGGGTAAATAGACAAGGTCTTTTCCCCTGGGGTGGGGGAGCCCAGAACTAGAGGGTTATAAAATCACGAGGTGGACATGGATAGGGTAAATAGACAAGGTCTTTTCCCCCTGGGGTGGGGAGCCCAGAACTAGAGGGTTATAATATCACGAGGGGGACATGGATAGGGTAAATAGACAAGGTCTTTTCCCCCTGGGGTGGGGGAGCCCAGAACTAGAGGGTTATAAAATCACGAGGGGGACATGGATAGGGTAAATAGACAAGGTCTTTTCCCCCTTTGGTCGGGGAGCCCAGAACTAGAGGGTTATAATATCACGAGGGGGACATGGATAGGGTAAATAGACAAGGTCTTTTGCCCCTGGGGTGGGCGAGCCCAGAACTAGAGGGTTATAAAATCACGAGGGGACATGGATAGGGTAAATAGACAAGGTCTTTTCCCCCTGGGGTGGGGAGCCCAGAACTAGAGTGTTATAAAATCACGAGGGGGACATGGATAGGGTAAATAGACTAGGTCTTTTCCCCCTGGGGGTGGGGAGCCCAGAACTAGAGGGTTATAAAATCACGAGGGGGACATGGATAGGGTAAATAGACAAGGTCTTTTCCCCCTGGGGTGGGGGAGCCCAGAACTAGAGGGTTATAAAATCACGAGGGGACATGGAGAGGGTAAATAGACAAGGTCTTTTCCCCTGGGGTGGGGGAGCCCAGAACTAGAGGGTTATAAAATCACGAGGGGGACATGGATAGGGTAAATAGACAAGGTCTTTTCCCCCTGGGGTGGGGAGCCCAGAACTAGAGGGTATAAAATCACGAGGGGGACATGGATAGGGTAAATAGACAAGGTCTTTTCCCCTGGGGTGGGGGAGCCAGAACTAGAGGGTTATAAAATCACGAGGGGGACATGGATAGGGTAAATAGACAAGGTCTTTTCCCCCTGGGGTGGGGAGCCCAGAACTAGAGGGTTATAAATTCACAAGGGCGACATGGAGAGGGTAAATAGACAAGGTCTTTTCCCCCTGGGGTGGGGGAGCCCAGAACTAGAGGGTTATAAAATCACGAGGGGGACATGGATAGGGTAAATAGACAAGGTCTTTTCCCCCTGGGGTGGGGGAGCCCAGAACTAGAGGGTATAAAATCACGAGGGGACATGGATAGGGTAAATAGACAAGGTCTTTTCCCCTGGGGTGGGCGAGCCCAGAACTAGAGGGTTATAAAATCACGAGGGGACATGGATAGGGTAAATTGACAAGGTCTTTTCCCCCTGGGGTGGGGAGCCCAGAACTAGAGGGTTATAAAATCACGAGGGGGACATGGATAGGGTAAATAGACAAGGTCTTTTCCCCCAGGGGTGGGGGAGCCCAGAGCTACAGGGTTATAATATCACGAGGGGGACATGGATAGGGTAAATAGACAAGGTCTTTTCCCCTGGGGTGGGCGAGCCCAGAACTAGAGGGTTATAAAATCACGAGGGGGACATGGATAGGGTAAATAGACAAGGTCTTTTCCCCCTGGGGTGGGGGTGCCCAGAACTAGAGGGTTATAAAATCACGAGGGGGACATGGATAGGGTAAATAGACAAGGTCTTTTACCCCTGGGGTGGGGGAGCCCAGAACTAGAGGTTATAAAATCACGAGGGGGACATGGAGAGGGTAAATAGACACGGTCTTTTCCCCCTGGGGTGGGGAGCCCAGAACTAGAGGGTTATAAAATCACGAGGGGGACATGGATAGGGTAAATAGACAAGGTCTTTTCCCCCTGGGTGGGGGAGCCCAGAACTAGAGGGTTATAAAATCACGAGGGGGACATGGATAGGGTAAATAGACAAGGTCTTTTCCCCCTGGGGTGGGGAGCCCAGAACTAGAGGGTTATAAAATCACGAGGGGGACATGGATAGTGTAAATAGATAACATCTTTTCCCCCTGGGGTGGGGGAGCCCAGAACTAGAGGGTTATAAAATCACGAGGGGGACATGGATAGGGTAAATAGACAAGGTCTTTTCCCCCTGGGGTGGGGGAGCCCAGAACTAGAGGGTTATAAAATCACGAGGTGGACATGGATAGGGTAAATAGACAAGGTCTTTTCCCCCTGGGGTGGGGGAGCCCAGAACTAGAGGGTTATAATATCACGAGGGGGACATGGATAGGGTAAATAGACAAGGTCTTTTCCCCCTGGGGTGGGGGAGCCCAGAACTAGAGGGTTATAAAATCACGAGGGGGACATGGATAGGGTAAATAGACAAGGTCTTTTCCCCCTGGGGTGGGGGAGCCCAGAACTAGAGGGTTATAAAATCACGAGGGGGACATGGATAGGGTAAATAGACAAGGTCTTTTCCCCCTGGGGTGGGGGAGCCCAAGAACTAGTGGGTTATAAAATCACGAGGGGGACATGGATAGGGTAAATAGACAAGGTCTTTTCCCCCTGGGGTGGGGGAGCCCAGAACTAGAGGGTTATAAAATCACGAGGGGGACATGGATAGGTAAATAGACAAGGTATTTTCCCCCTGGGGTGGGGGAGCCCAGAACTAGAGGGTCATAAAATCACGAGGGGGACATGGATTGGGTAAATAGACAAGGTCTTTTCCACCTGGGGTGGGGGAGCCCAGAACTAGAGGTTATAAAATCACGAGGGGGACATGGATAGGGTAAATAGACAAGGTCTTTTCCCCCTGGGGTGGGGGAGCCCAGAACTAGAGGGTTATAAAATCACAAGGGGGACATGGAGAGGGTAAATAGACAAGGTCTTTTCCCCCTGGGGTGGGGGAGCCCAGAGCTAGAGGGTTATAAAATCACGAGGGGGACATGGATAGGGTAAATAGACAAGGTCTTTTCCCCCTGGGGTGGGGGAGCCCAGAACTAGAGGGTTATAAAATCACGAGGGGGACATGGATAGGGTAAATAGACAAGGTCTTTTCCCCCTGGGGTGGGCGAGCCCAGAACTAGAGGGTTATAAAATCACGAGGGGGACATGGATAGGGTAAATAGACAAGGTCTTTTCCCCTGGGGTGGGGGAGCCCAGAACTAGAGGGTTATAAAATCACGAGGGGGACATGGAGAGGGTAAATAGACAAGGTCTTTTCCCCCAGGGGTGGGGGAGCCCAGAGCTACAGGGTTATAATATCACGAGGGGGACATGGATAGGGTAAATAGACACGGTCTTTTCCCCCTGGGGTGGGGGAGCCCAGAACTAGAGGGTTATAAAATCACGAGGGGGACATGGATAGGGTAAATAGACAAGGTCTTTTCCCCCTGGGGTGGGGGTGCCCAGAACTAGAGGGTTATAAAATCACGAGGGGGACATGGATAGGGTAAATAGACAAGGTCTTTTACCCCTGGGGTGGGGGAGCCCAGAACTAGAGGGTTATAAAATCTCGAGGGGGACATGGATAGGGTAAATAGACAAGGTCTTTTCCCCCTGGGGTGGGGGAGCCCAGAACTAGAGGGTTATAAAATCACGAGGGGGACATGGATAGGGTAAATAGACAAGGTCTTTTCCCCCTGGGGTGGGGGTGCCCAGAACTAGAGGGTTATAAAATCACGAGGGGGACATGGATAGGGTAAATAGACAAGGTCTTTTACCCCTGGGGTGGGCGAGCCCAGAACTAGAGGGTTATAAAATCACGAGGGGGACATGGATAGGGTAAATAGATAACATCTTTTCCCCCTGGGGTGGGGAGCCCAGAACTAGAGGGTTATAAAATCACGAGGGGGCCATGGATAGGGTAAATAGACAAGGTCTTTTCCCCCTGGGGTGGGGGAGCCCAGAACTAGAGGGTTATAAAATCACGAGGGGGACATGGATAGGGTAAATAGACAAGGTCTTTTCCCCCTGGGGTGGGGGAGCCCAGAACTAGAGGGTTATAAAATCACGAGGGGGACATGGATAGGGTAAATAGACAAGGTCTTTTCCCCCTTTGGTCGGGGAGCCCAGAACTAGAGGGTTATAAAATCACGAGGGGGACATGGATAGGGTAAATAGACAAGGTCTTTTCCCCCTGGGGTGGGGGAGCCCAGAACTAGAGGGTTATAAAATCACGAGGGGGACATGGATAGGGTAAATAGACAAGGTCTTTTCCCCCTGGGGTGGGGAGCCCAGAACTAGAGGGTTATAAAATCACGAGGGGGACATGGATAGGGTAAATAGACAAGGTCTTTTCCCCCTGGGGTGGGGGAGCCCAAGAACTAGTGGGTTATAAAATCACGAGGGGGACATGGATAGGGTAAATAGACAGGGTCTTTTCCCCCTGGGGTGGGGAGCCCAGAACTAGAGGGTTATAAAATCACGAGGGGGACATGGATAGGGTAAATAGACAAGGTATTTTCCCCCTGGGGTGGGGGAGCCCAGAACTAGAGGGTCATAAAATCACGAGGGGGACATGGATTGGGTAAATAGACAAGGTCTTTTCCACCTGGGGTGGGGGAGCCCAGAACTAGAGGGTCATAAAATCACGAGGGGGACATGGATAGGGTAAATAGACAAGGTCTTTTCCCCCTGGGGTGGGGGAGCCCAGAACTAGAGGGTTATAAAATCACGAGGGGGACATGGATAGGGTAAATAGACAAGGTATTTTCCCCCTGGGGTGGGGAGCCCAGAACTAGTGGGTTATAAAATCACGAGGGGGACATGGATAGGGTAAATAGACAAGGTCTTTTCCCCCTGGGGTGGGGAGCCCAGAACTAGAGGGTTATAAAATCACGAGGGGACATGGATAGGGTAAATAGACAAGGTCTTTTCCCCCTGGGGCGGGGGAGCCCAGAACTAGAGGGTCATAAAATCACGAGGGGGACATGGATAGGGTAAATAGACAAGGTCTTTTCCCCCTGGGGTGGGGGAGCCCAGAACTAGAGGGTTATAAAATCACGAGGGGGACATGGATAGGGTAAATAGACAAGGTCTTTTCCCCCTGGGGTGGGGAGCCCAGAACTAGAGGGTTATAAAATCACGAGGGGGACATGGATAGGGTAAATAGACAAGGTCTTTTCCCCCTGGGGTGGGGGAGCCCAGAACTAGAGGGTTATAAAATCACGAGGGGACATGGATAGGGTAAATAGACAACGTCTTTTCCCCCTGGGGTGGGGAGCCCAGAACTAGAGGGTTATAATTTCACGAGGGGGACATGGATTGGGTAAATAGACAAGGTCTTTTTCCACTGGGGTGGGGGAGCCCAGAACTAGAGGGTTATAAAATCACTAGGGGACATTAAAAGGGTAAATAGACAAGGTCTTTTTCCCCTGGGGTGGGGGAGCCCAGAACTAGAGGGTTATAAAATCACGAGGGGGACATGGATAGGGTAAATAGACAAGGTCTCATCCCCCTGGGGTGGGGGAGCCCAGAACGAGAGGGTTATAAAATCACGAGGGGGACATGGATAGGGTAAATAGACAAGGTCTTTTCCCCCTGGGGTGGGGGAGCCCAGAACTAGAGGTTATAAAATCACGAGGGGGACATGGATAGGGTAAATAGACAAGGTCTTTTCCCCTGGGGTGGGGGAGCCCAGAACTAGAGGGTTATAAAATCACGAGGGGGACATGGATAGGGTAAATAGACAAGGTCTTTTCCCCCTGGGGTGGGGAGCCCAGAACTAGAGGGTTATAAAATCACGAGGGGGACATGGATAGGGTAAATAGACAAGGTCTTTTCCCCCTGGGGTGGGCGAGCCCAGAACTAGAGGGTTATAAAATCACGAGGGGGACATGGATAGGGTAAATAGACAAGGTCTTTTCCCCCTGGGGTGGGGAGCCCAGAACTAGAGGGTTATAAAATCACGAGGGGGACATGGATAGGGTAAATAGACAAGGTCTTTTCCCCCTGGGGTGGGGGAGCCCAGAACTAGAGGGTTATAAAATCACGAGGGGACATGGATAGGGTAAATAGACAAGGTCTTTTCCCCCTGGGGTGGGGAGCCCAGAACTAGAGGGTTATAAAATCACGAGGGGGACATGGATAGGGTAAATAGACAAGGTCTTTTCCCCCTGGGGTGGGGGAGCCCAGAACTAGATGGTTATAAAATCACGAGGGGACATGGATAGGGTAAATAGACAACGTCTTTTCCCCCTGGGGTGGGGAGCCCAGAACTAGAGGGTTATAATTTCACGAGGGGGACATGGATAGGGTAAATAGACAAGGTCTTTTCCCCCTGGGGTGGGGGAGCCCAGAACTAGAGGGTTATAAAATCACTAGGGGACATTAAAAGGGTAAATAGACAAGGTCTTTTCCCCTGGGGTGGGGGAGCCCAGAACTAGAGGGTTATAAAATCACGAGGGGGACATGGATAGGGTAAATAGATAACATCTTTTCCCCCTGGGGTGGGGGAGCCCAGAACGAGAGGGTTATAAAATCACGAGGGGGACATGGATAGGGTAAATAGACAAGGTCTTTTCCCCCTGGGGTGGGGGAGCCCAGAACTAGAGGTTATAAAATCACGAGGGGGACATGAATAGGGTAAATAGACAAGGTCTTTTCCCCCTGGGGTGGGGGAGCCCAGAACTAGAGGGTTATAAAATCACGAGGGGGACATGGATAGGGTAAATAGACAAGGTCTTTTCCCCCTGGGGTGGGGGAGCCCAGAACTAGAGGGTTATAAAATCACGAGGGGGACATGGAGAGGCTAAATAGACAAGGTCTTTTCCCCCTGGGTGGGGGAGCCCAGAACTAAAGGGTTATAAAATCACGAGGGGGACATGGATAGGTAAATAGACAAGGTCTTTTCCCCCTGGGGTGGGGGAGCCCAAGAACTAGAGGGTTATAAAATCACGAGGGGGACATGGAGAGGGTAAATAGACAAGGTCTTTTCCGCCTGGGGTGGGGGAGCCCAGAACTAGAGGGTTATAAAATCACGAGGGGGACATGGAGAGGGTAAATAGACAAGGACTTTTCCCCCTGGGGTGGGGGAGCCCAGAACTAGAGGGTTATAAAAATCACGAGGGGGACATGGATAGCGTAAATAGACAAGGTCTTTTCCCCCTGGGGTGGGGGAGCCCAGAACTAGAGGGTTATAAAATCACGAGGGGGACATGGATAGGGTAAATAGACAAGGCCTTTTCCCCCTGGGGTGGGGAGACCAGACCTAGAGGGTTATAAATTCACGAGGGGACATGGAGAGGGTAAATAGACAAGGTCTTTTCCCCCTGGGGTGGGGGAGCCCAGAACTAGAGGGTTATAAAATCACGAGGGGGACATGGATAGGGTAAATAGACAAGGTCTTTTCCCCCTGGGGTGGGGGAGCCCAGAACTAGAGGGTTATAAAATCACGAGGGGGACATGGATAGGGTAAATAGACAAGGTCTTTTCCCACTGGGGTGGGGGAGCCCAGAACTAGAGGGTTATAAAATCACGAGGGGGACATGGATAGGGTAAATAGACAAGGTCTTTTCCCCCTGGGGTGGGGGAGCCCAGAGCTACAGGGTTATAAAATCACGAGGGGGACATGGATAGGGTAAATAGACAAGGTCTTTTCCCCCGGGGGTGGGGGAGCCCAGAACTAGAGGGTTATAAAATCACGAGGGGGACATGGAGAGGGTAAATAGACAAGGTCTTTTCCCCCTGGGGTGGGGGAGCCCCGAACTAGAGGGTTATAAAATCTCGAGGGGGACATGGAGAGGGTAAATAGACAAGGTCTTTTCCCCGTGGGGTGGGGGAGCCCAGAACTAGAGGGTTATAAAATCACGACGGGGACATGGATAGGGTAAATAGACAAGGTCTTTTCCCCCTGGGGTGGGGAGCCCAGAACTAGAGGGTTATAAATCACGAGGGGGACATGGATAGGGTAAATAGACAAGGTCTTTTCCCCCTGGGGTGGGGGAGCCCAGAACTAGAGGGTTATAATATCACGAGGGGGACATGGATAGGGTAAATAGACAAGGTCTTTTCCCCCTGGGGTGGGGGAGCCCAGAACTAGAGGGTTATAAAATCACGAGGGGGACATGGATAGGGTAAATAGACAAGGTCTTTTCCCCCTTTGGTCGGGGAGCCCAGAACTAGAGGGTTATAATATCACGAGGGGGACATGGATAGGGTAAATAGACAAGGTCTTTTCCCCCTGGGGTGGGCGAGCCCAGAACTAGAGGGTTATAAAATCACGAGGGGGACATGGATAGGGTAAATAGACAAGGTCTTTTCCCCTGGGGTGGGGGAGCCCAGAACTAGAGGGTTATAAAATCACGAGGGGGACATGGATAGTGTAAATAGACAAGGTCTTTTCCCCCTGGGTGGGGGAGCCCAGAACTAGAGGGTTATAAAATCACGAGGGGGACATGGATAGGGTAAATAGACAAGGTCTTTTCCCCCTGGGGTGGGGGAGCCCAGAACTAGAGGGTTATAAAATCACGAGGGGGACATGGGTAGGGGTAAATAGACAAGGTCTTTTCCCCCTGGGGTGGGGGAGCCCAGAACTAGAGGGTTATAAAATCACGAGGGGGACATGGATAGGGTAAATAGACAAGGTCTTTTCCCCCTGGGGTGGGGGAGCCCAGAACTAGAGGGTTATAAAATCACGAGGGGGACATGGATACGGTAAATAGACAAGGTCTTTTCCCCCTGGGGTGGGGAGCCCAGAACTAGAGGGTTATAAAATCACGAGGGGGACATGGATAGGGTAAATAGACAAGGTCTTTTCCCCCTGGGGTGGGGGAGCCCAGAACTAGAGGGTTATAAAATCACGAGGGGGGACATGGATACGGTAAATAGACAAGGTCTTTTCCCCCTGGGGTGAGGGAGCCAAGAACTAATGGGTTATAAAATCACGAGGTGGACATGGATAGGGTAAATAGACAAGGTCTTTTCCCCCTGGGGTGGGGGAGCCCAGAACTAGAGGGTTATAAAATCACGAGGGGGACATGGATAGTGTAAATAGACAAGGTCTTTCCCCCTGGGGTGGGGAGCCCAGAACTAGAGGGTTATAAAATCACGAGGGGGACATGGATAGGGTAAATAGACAAGGTCTTTTCCCCCTGGGGTGGGGGGAGCCCAGAACTAGAGGGTTATAAAATCACGAGGGGGACATGGATAGGGTAAATAGACAAGGTCTTTTCCCCCTGGGGTGGGGGAGCCCAGAACTAGAGGGGTATAAAATCACGAGGGGGACATGGATAGGGTAAATAGACAAGGTCTTTTCACCCTGGGGTGGGGGAGCCCAGAACTAGAGGGTTATAAAATCACGAGGGGGACATGGGTAGGGGTAAATAGACAAGGTCTTCTCCCGCTGGGGTGGGGGAGCCCAGAACTAGAGGGTTATAAAATCACGAGGGGGACATGGATAGGGTAAATAGACAAGGTCTTTTCCCCCTGGGGTGGGGGAGCCCAGAACTAGAGGGTTATAAAATCACGAGGGGGACATGGATAGGGTAAATAGACAAGGTCTTTTCCCCCTTTGGTCGGGGAGCCCAGAACTAGAGGGTTATAAATTCACGAGGGGGACATGGATAGGGTAAATAGACAACGTCTTTTCCCCCTGGGGTGGGGGAGCCCAGAACTAGAGGGTTATAAAATCACGAGGGGGACATGGATAGGGTAAATAGACAAGGTCTTTTCCCCCTGGGGTGGGGGAGCCCAGAACTAGAGGGTTATAATATCACGAGGGGGACATGGATAGGGTAAATAGACAAGGTCTTTTCCCCCTGGGGTGGGGGAGCCCAGAACTAGAGGGTTATAAAATCACGAGGGGGACATGGATAGGGTAAATAGACTTGGTCTTCTCCCGCTGGGGTGGGGGAGCCCAGAACTAGAGGGTTATAAAATCACGAGGGGGACATGGATAGTGTAAATAGATAACATCTTTTCCCCCTGGGGTGGGCTAGCCCAGAACTAGAGGGTAATAAAATCACGAGGGGGACATGGATAGGGTAAATAGACAAGGTCTTTTCCCCCTGGGGTGGGGGAGCCCAGAACTAGAGGGTTATAAAATCACGAGGGGGACATGGATAGGGTAAATCGACAAGGTCTTTTCCCCCTGGGGTGGGGGAGCCCAGAACTAGAGGGGTATAAAATCACGAGGGGACATGGATAGGGTAAATAGACAAGGTCTTTTCACCCTGGGGTGGGGGAGCCCAGAACTAGAGGGTTATAAAATCACGAGGGGGACATGGAGAGAGTAAATAGACAAGGTCTTTTCCCCCTGGGGTGGGGGAGCCCAGAGCTACAGGGTTATAAAATCACGAGGGGGACATGGATAGGGTAAATAGACTTGGTCTTCTCCCGCTGGGGTGGGGGAGCCCAGAACTAGAGGGTTATAAAATCACGAGGGGGACATGGATAGGGTAAATAGACAAGGTCTTTTCCCCCTGGGGTGGGGGAGCCCAGAACTAGAGGGTTATAAAATCACGACGGGGACATGGATAGGGTAAATAGACAAGGTCTTTTCCCCCTTTGGTCGGGGAGCCCAGAACTAGAGGGTTATAAAATCACGAGGGGGACATGGAGAGGGTAAATAGACAAGGTCTTTTCCCCCTGGGGTGGGGGAGCCCAGAACTAGAGGGTTATAAAATCACGAGGAGGACATGGATAGGGTAAATAGACAACATCTCATCCCCCTGGGGTGGGGTAGCCCAGAACTAGAGGTTTATAAAATCACGAGGGGGACATGGATAGGGTAAATAGACAAGGTCTTTTCCCCCTGGGGTGGGCGAGACCAGACCTAGAGGGTTATAAAATCACGAGGGGGACATGGAGAGGGTAAATAGACAAGGTCTTTTCCCCCTGGGGTGGGGGAGCCCAGAACTAGAGGGTTATAAAATCACGCGGGGGACATGGAGAGGGTAAATAGACAAGGTCTTTTCCCCCTGGGGTGGGGGAGCCCAGAACTAGAGGGTTATAAAATCACGAGGGGGACATGGATAGGTAAATAGACAAGGTCTTTTCCCCCTGGGGTGGGGGAGCCCAAGAACTAGAGGGTTATAAATTCACGAGGGGGACATGGAGAGGGTAAATAGATAACATCTTTTCCCCCTGGGGTGGGGAGCCCAGAACTAGAGGGTTATAAAATCACGAGGAGGACATGGATAGGGTAAATAGACAAGGTCTCATCCCCCTGGGGTGGGGTAGCCCAGAACTAGAGGTTTATAAAATCACGAGGGGGACATGGATAGGGTAAATAGACAAGGTCTTTTCCCCCTGGGGTGGGGGAGCCCAGACCTAGAGGGTTATAAATTCATGAGGTGGACATGGAGAGGGTAAATAGACAAGGTCTTTTCCCCCGGGGGTGGGGGAGCCCAGAACTAGAGGGTTATAAAATCACGAGGGGGACATGGAGAGGGTAAATAGACAAGGTCTTTTCCCCCTGGGGTGGGGGAGCCCAGAACTAGAGGGTTATAAATTCACAAGGGCGACATGGATAGGGTAAATAGACAAGGTCTTTTCCCCCTGGGGTGGGGAGCCCAGAACTAGAGGGTTATAAAATCACGAGGGGGACATGGATAGGGTAAATAGACAAGGTCTTTTCCCCCTGGGGTGGGCGAGCCCAGAACTAGAGGGTTATAAAATCACGAGGGGGAAATGGATAGGGTAAATAGACAAGGTCTTTTCCCCCTGGGGTGGGGGAGCCCAGAACTAGAGGGTTATAAAATCACGAGGGGGACATGGATAGGGTAAATAGACAAGGTCTTTTCCCCCTGGGGTGGGCGAGCCCAGAACTAGAGGGTTATAAAATCACGAGGGGGACATGGATAGGGTAAATAGACAAGGTCTTTTCCCCTGGGGTGGGGGAGCCCAGAACTAGAGGGTTATAAAATCACGAGGGGGACATGGATAGGGTAAATAGACAAGGTCTTTTCCCCCTGGGGTGGGCGAGCCCAGAACTAGAGGGTTATAAAATCACGAGGGGGACATGGAAAGTGTAAATAGATAACATCTTTTCCCCCTGGGGTGGGGGAGCCCAGAACTAGAGGTTTATAAAATCACGAGGGGGACATGGATAGGGTAAATAGACAAGGTCTTTTCCCCCTGGGGTGGGGGAGCCCAGAGCTACAGGGTTATAATATCACGAGGGGGACATGGATAGGGTAAATAGACAAGGTCTTTTCCCCCTGGGGTGGGGGAGCCCAGAGCTACAGGGTTATAATATCACGAGGGGGACATGGATAGGGTAAATAGACAAGGTCTTTTCCCCCTGGGGTGGGCGAGCCCAGAACTAGAGGGTTATAAAATCACGAGGGGGACATGGATAGGGTAAATAGACAAGGTCTTTTCCCCCTGGGGTGGGGGTGCCCAGAACTAGAGGGTTATAAAATCACGAGGGGGACATGGATAGGGTAAATAGACAAGGTCTTTTCCCCCTGGGGTGGGCGAGCCCAGAACTAGAGGGTTATAAAATCTCGAGGGGGACATGGATAGGGTAAATAGACAAGGTCTTTTCCCCCTGGGGTGGGGGAGCCCAGAACTAGAGGGTTATAAAATCACGACGGGGACATGGATAGGGTAAATAGACAAGGTCTTTTCCCCCTGGGGTGGGGGAGCCAGAACTAGAGGGTTATAAAATCACGAGGTGGACATGGATAGGGTAAATAGACAAGGTCTTTTCCCCCTGGGGTGGGGGAGCCCAGAACTAGAGGGTTATAATATCACGAGGGGGACATGGATAGGGTAAATAGACAAGGTCTTTTCCCCCTGGGGTGGGGGAGCCCAGAACTAGAGGGTTATAAAATCACGAGGGGGACATGGATAGGGTAAATAGACAAGGTCTTTTCCCCCTGGGGTGGGGGAGCCCAGAACTAGAGGGTTATAATATCACGAGGGGGACATGGATAGGGTAAATAGACAAGGTCTTTTGCCCCTGGGGTGGGCGAGCCCAGAACTAGAGGGTTATAAAATCACGAGGGGGACATGGATAGGGTAAATAGACAAGGTCTTTTCCCCCTGGGGTGGGGGAGCCCAGAACTAGAGGGTTATAAAATCACGAGGTGGACATGGATAGGGTAAATAGACAAGGTCTTTTCCCCCTGGGGTGGGGGAGCCCAGAACTAGAGGGTTATAATATCACGAGGGGGGCATGGATAGGGTAAATAGACAAGGTCTTTTCCCCCTGGGGTGGGGGAGCCCAGAACTAGAGGGTTATAAAATCACGAGGGGGACATGGAGAGGGTAAATAGACAAGGTCTTTTCCCCCTTTGGTCGGGGAGCCCAGAACTAGAGGGTTATAATATCACGAGGGGGACATGGATAGGGTAAATAGACAAGGTCTTTTCCCCCTGGGGTGGGGGAGCCCAGAACTAGAGGGTTATAAAATCACGAGGGGGACATGGATAGGGTAAATAGACAAGGTCTTTTCCCCCTGCGGTGGGGGAGCCCAGAACTAGAGGGTTATAAAATCACGAGGGACATTAAAAGGGTAAATAGACAAGGTCTTTTCCCCCTGGGGTGGGGGAGCCCAGAACTAGAGGGTTATAAAATCACGAGGGGGACATGGAGAGGCTAAATAGACAAGGTCGTTTCGCCCTGGGGTGGGGGAGCCCAGAACTAGAGGGTTATAAAATCACGAGGGGGACATGGATAGGGTAAATAGACAAGGTCTTTTCCCCCTGGGGTGGGGGAGCCCAAGAACTAGTGGGTTATAAATTCACGAGGGGGACATGGAGAGGGTAAATAGACAAGGTCTTTTCCCCCTGGGGTGGGGGAGCCCAGAACTAGAGGGTTATAAATTCACGAGGGGGACATGGGTAGGGGTAAATAGACAAGGTCTTTTCCCCCTGGGGTGGGGGAGCCCAGAACTAGAGGGTCATAAAATCACGAGGGGGACATGGATTGGGTAAATAGACAAGGTCTTTTCCAACTGGGGTGGGGGAGCCCAGAACTAGAGGGTCATAAAATCACGAGGGGGACATGGATTGTGTAAATAGACAAGGTCTTTTCCCCCTGGGGTGGGGGAGCCCAGAACTAGAGGGTTATGAAATCACGAGGAGGACATGGATAGGGTAAATAGACAAGGTCTTTTCCCCCTGGGGTGGGGGAGCCCAGAACTAGAGGGTTATAAAATCACGAGGGGGACATGGAGGGTAAATAGACAAGGTATTTTCCCCCTGGGGTGGGGGAGTCCAGAACTAGTGGGTTATAAAATCACGAGGGGGACATGGATAGGGTAAATAGACAAGGTCTTTTCCCCCTGGGGTGGGGGAGCCCAGAACTAGAGGGTTATAAAATCACGAGGGGACATGGATAGGGTAAATAGACAAGGTCTTTTTCCCCTGGGGCGGGGGAGCTCAGAACTAGAGGGTCATAAAATCACGAGGGGGACATGGATAGGGTAAATAGACAAGGTCTTTTCCCCCTGGGGTGGGGGAGCCCAGAACTAGAGGGTTATAAAATCACGAGGGGGACATGGATAGGGTAAATAGACAAGGTCATTTCCCCCTGGGGTGGGAGAGTCCAGAACTAGAGGGTTATAAAATCACGAGGGGACATGGAGAGGGTAAATAGACAAGGTCTTTTCCCCCTGGGGTGGGGGAGCCCAGAACTAGAGGGTCATAAAATCACGAGGGGGACATGGATAGGGTAAATAGACAAGGTCTTTTCCCCCTGGGGTGGGGAGCCCAGAACTACAGGGTTATAAAATCACGAGGGGGACATGGATAGGGTAAATAGACAAGGTCTTTTCCCCCTGGGGTGGGGAGCCCAGAACGAGAGGGTTATAAAATCACGAGGGGGGACATGGTAGGGTAAATAGATAAGGTCTTTTCCCCCTGGGGTGGGGGAGCCCAGAACTAAAGGGTTATAAAATCACCAGGGGACATGGATAGGGTAAATAGACAACGTCTTTTCCCCCTGGGGTGGGTGAGCCCAGAAGTAGAGGGTTATAATATCACGAGAGGGGCATGGATTGGGTAAATAGACAAGGTCTTTTCCCACTGGGGTGGGGGAGCCCAGAACTAGAGGGTTATAAAATCACGAGGGGACATGGAAAGGGTAAATAGACAAGGTCTTTTCCCCCTGGGGTGGGGAGTCCAGAACTAGAGGGTTATAAAATCACAAGGGGGACATGGATAGGGTAAATAGACAAGGTCTTTTCCCCCTGGGGTGGGGGAGCCCAGAACTACAGGGTTATAAAATCACGAGGGGGACATGGAGAGGGTAAATAGACAAGGTCTTTTCCCCCTGGGGTGGGGGAGCCCAGAACTAGAGGGTTATAAAATCACGAGGGGGACATGGATAGGGTAAATAGACAAGGTCTTTTCCCCCTCTGGTGGGGGAGCCCAGAACTAGAGGATTATAAAATCACGAGGGGGACATGGATAGGGTAAATAGACAAGGTCTTTTCCCCCTGGGGTGGGGGAGCCCAGAACTAGAGGGTTATAAAATCACGAGGGGGACATGGATAGGGTAAATAGACAAGGTCTTTTCCCCCTGGGGTGGGGGAGCCCAGAACTAGAGGGTTATAAAATCACGAAGGACATTAAAAGGGTAAATAGACAAGGTCTTTTCCCCCTGGGGTGGGGGAGCCCAGAACTAGAGGGTTATGAAATCACGAGGGGACATGGATAGGGTAAATAGACAAGGTCTTTTCCCCCTGGGGTGGGGGAGCCCAGAACTAGAGGGTTATAAAATCACGAGGGGACATGGAGAGGGTAAATAGACAAGGTCTTTTCCCCCTGGGGTGGGGGAGCCCAGAACTAGAGGGTTATAAAATCACGAGGGGGACATGGATCGGGTAAAGAGACAAGGTCTTTTCCCCCTGGGGTGGGGGAGTCCAGAACTAGAGGGTTATAAAATCACGAGGGGACATGGATAGGGTAAATAGACAAGGTCTTTTCCCCCTGGGGTGGGGGAGCCCAGAACTAGAGGGTTATAAAATCACGAGGGGGACATGGATCGGGTAAAGAGACAAGGTCTTTTCCCCCTGGGGTGGGGGAGCCCAGAACTAGAGGGTTATAAAATCACGAGGGGGACATGGATCGGGTAAAGAGACAAGGTCTTTTCCCCCTGGGGTGGGGGAGCCCAAGAACTAGAGGGTTATAAAATCACGAGGGGGACATGGAGAGGGTAAATAGACAAGGTCTTTTCCCCCTGGGGTGGGGGAGCCCAGAACTAGAGGGTTATAAAATCACGAGGGGGACATGGAGAGGGTAAATAGACAAGGTCTTTTCCCCCTGGGGTGGGGGAGCCCAGAACTAGAGGGTTATAAAATCACGAGGGGGACATGGAAAGTGTAAATAGATAACATCTTTTCCCCCTGGGGTGGGGTAGCCCAGAACTAGAGGTTTATAAAATCACGAGGGGGACATGGATAGGGTAAATAGACAAGGTCTTTTCCCCCTGGGGTGGGGAGCCCAGAACTAGAGGTTATAAAATCACGAGGGGGACATGGAAAGTGTAAATAGATAACATCTTTTCCCCCTGGGGTGGGGTAGCCCAGAACTAGAGGTTTATAAAATCACGAGGGGGACATGGATAGGGTAAATAGACAAGGTCTTTTCCCCCTGGGGTGGGGGAGCCCAGAACTAGAGGGTTATAAAATCACGAGGGGGACATGGATAGGGTAAATAGACAAGGTCTTTTCCCCCTGGGGTGGGGGAGCCCAGAGCTACAGGGTTATAATATCACGAGGGGGACATGGATAGGGTAAATAGACAAGGTCTTTTCCCCCTGGGGTGGGCGAGCCCAGAACTAGAGGGTTATAAAATCACGAGGGGGACATGGATAGGGTAAATAGACAAGGTCTTTTCCCCCTGGGGTGGGGGAGCCCAGAACTAGAGGGTTATAAAATCACGACGGGGACATGGATAGGGTAAATAGACAAGGTCTTTTCCCCCTGGGGGGGGGGAGCCCAGAACTAGAGGGTTATAAAATCACGAGGGGAACATGGATAGGGTAAATAGACAAGGTCTTTTCACCCTGGGGTGGGGGAGCCCAGAACTAGAGGGTTATAATATCACGAGGGGGCATGGAGAGGGTAAATAGACAAGGTCTTTTCCCCCTGGGGTGGGGGAGCCCAGAACTAGAGGGTTATAATATCACGAGGGGGACATGGAGAGGGTAAATTGACAAGGTCTTTTCCCCCTGGGGTGGGGGAGCCCAGAACTAGAGGGTTATAAAATCACGAGGGGGACATGGATAGGGTAAATAGACAAGGTCTTTTCCCCCTTTGGTCGGGGAGCCCAGAACTAGTGGGTTATAAAATCACGAGGGGGACATGGATAGGGTAAATAGACAAGGTCTTTTGCCCCTGGGGTGGGGTAGCCCAGAACTAGAGGGTTATAAAATCACGAGGGGGACATGGATAGTGTAAATAGATAACATCTTTTCCCCCTGGGGTGGGGAGCCCAGAACTAGAGGTTTATAAAATCACGAGGGGGACATGGATAGGGTAAATAGACAAGGTCTTTTCCCCCTGGGGTGGGGGAGCCCAGAACTAGAGGGTTATAATATCACGAGGGGGACATGGATAGGGTAAATAGACAAGGTCTTTTCCCCCTTTGGTCGGGGAGCCCAGAACTAGAGGGTTATAATATCACGAGGGGGACATGGATAGGGTAAATAGACAAGGTCTTTTCCCCTTTGGTGGGGGAGCCCAGAACTAGAGGGTTATAAAATCACGAGGGGGACATGGATAGGGTAAATAGACAAGGTCTTTTCCCCCTGGGGTGGGGGAGCCCAGAACTAGAGGGTTATAAAATCACGAGGGACATGGAAAGGGTAAATAGACAAGGTCTTTTCCCTGGGGTGGGGGAGCCCAGAACTAGAGGGTTATAAAATCACGAGGGGACATGGATAGGGTTAATAGACAAGGTCTTTTCCCCCTGGGGTGGGGAGCCCAGAACTAGAGGGTTATAAAATCACGAGGGGGGCATGGATAGGGTAAATTGACAAGGTCTTTTCCCCCTGGGGTGGGGAGCCCAGAACTAGAGGGTTATAAAATCACGAGGGGACATGGAGAGGGTAAATAGACAAGGTCTTTTCCCCCTGGGGTGGGGGAGCCCAGAACTAGAGGGTTAAAAAATCACGAGGGGGACATGGAGAGGGTAAATAGACAAGGTCTTTTCCCCTGGGGTGGGGGAGTCCAGAACTAGTGGGTTATAAAATCACGAGGGGGACATGGATAGTGTAAATAGACAAGGTCTTTTCCCCTGGGGCGGGGGAGCTCAGAACTAGAGGGTCATAAAATCACGAGGGGGACATGGATAGGGTAAATAGACAAGGTCTTTTCCCCCTGGGGTGGGGGAGCCCAGAACTAGAGGGTTATAAAATCACGAGGGGGACATGGATAGGGTAAATAGACAAGGTCTTTTCCCCCTGGGGTGGGGAGCCCAGAACTAGAGGGTTATAAAATCACGAGGGGGACATGGATAGGGTAAATAGACAAGGTCTTTTCCCCCTGGGGTGGGGGAGCCCAGAACTAGAGGTTATAAAATCACGAGGGGACATGGATAGGGTAAATAGACAAGGTCTTTTCCCCCTGGGGTGGGGGAGTCCAGAACTAGAGGGTTATAAAATCACGAGGGGACATGGATAGGGTAAATAGACAAGGTCTTTTACCCCTGGGGTGGGGGAGCCCAGAACTAGAGGGTTATAAAATCACGAGGGGGACATGGATAGGGTAAATAGACAAGGTCTTTTCCCCCTGGGGTGGGGAGACCAGAACTAGAGGGTTATAAAATCACGAGGGGGACATGGATAGGGTAAATAGACAAGGTCTTTTCCCCCTGGGGTGGGGGAGTCCAGAACTAGAGGGTTATAAAATCACGAGGGGGACATGGATAGGGTAAATAGACAAGGTCTTTTCCCCCTGGGTGGGGTGTCCAGAACTCGGGGGTTATAAAATCACGAGGGGACATGGATAGGGTAAATAGACAAGGTCTTTTCCCCCTGGGGTGGGGGAGCCCAGAACTAGAGGGTTATAAAATCACGTGGGGGACATGGATAGGGTAAATAGACAAGGTCTTTTCCCCCTGGGGTGGGGGAGTCCAGAACTAGTGGGTTATAAAATCACGAGGGGGACATGGAGAGGGTAAATAGACAAGGACTTTTCCCCCTGGGTTGGGGGAGACCAGAACTAGAGGGTTATAAAATCACGAGGGGAACATGGATAGGGTAAATAGACAAGGTCTTTTCCCCCTGGGGTGGGGGAGCCCAGAACTAGAGGGTTATAATATCACGAGGGGGACATGGAAAGGGTAAATTGACAAGGTCTTTTCCCCCTTTGGTGGGGGAGCCCAGAACTAGAGGGTTATAAAATCACGAGGGGGACATGGATAGGGTAGATAGACAAGGTCTTTTCCCCCTGGGGTGGGGGAGCCCAGAACTAGAGGGTTATAAAATCACGAGGGACATGGATAGGGTAAATAGACAAGGTCTTTTCCCCCTGGGGTGGGGGAGCCCAGAACTAGAGGGTTATGAAATCACGAGGGGACATGGATAGGGTTAATAGACAAGGTCTTTTCCCCCTGGGGTGGGGGAGCCCAGAACTAGAGGGTTATAAAATCACGAGGGGGACATGGATAGGGTAAATAGACAAGGTCTTTTCCCCTGGGGTGGGGGAAGCCAGAACTACAGGGTTATAAAATCACGAGGGGGCATGGATAGGGTAAATAGACAAGGTCTTTTCCCCCTGGGGTGGGGGAGCCCAGAACTAGAGGGTTATAAAATCACGAGGGGGACATGGAGAGGCTAAATAGACAAGGTCTTTTCCCCCTGGGGTGGGGGAGCCCAGAACTAGAGGGTTATAAAATCACGAGGGGGACATGGATCGGGTAAATAGACAAGGTCTTTTCCCCCTGGGGTGGGGAGCCCAGAACTAGAGGGTTATAAATTCACGAGGGGGACATGGAGAGGGTAAATAGACAAGGTCTTTTCCCCCTGGGGTGGGGGAGTCCAGAACTAGAGGGTTATAAATCACGAGGGGGACATGGAGAGGGTAAATAGACAAGGACTTTTCCCCCTGGGGTGGGGGAGCCCAGAACTAGAGGGTTATAAAATCACGAGGAGGACATGGATAGGGTAAATAGACAACATCTCATCCCCCTGGGGTGGGGTAGCCCAGAACTAGAGGTTATAAAATCACGAGGGGGACATGGATAGGGTAAATAGACAAGGTCTTTTCCCCCTGGGGTGGGGGAGACCAGACCTAGAGGGTTATAAATTCATGAGGGGGACATGGAGAGAGTAAATAGACAAGGTCTTTTCCCCCTGGGGTGGGGGAGTCCAGAACTACAGGGTTATAAAATCACGAGGGGACATGGATAGGGTAAATAGACAAGTTCTTTTCCCCCTGGGGTGGGGGAGCCCAGAACTAGAGGGGTATAAAATCACGAGGGGACATGGATAGGGTAAACAGACAAGGTATTTCCCCCGGGGGTGGGGAGCCCAGAACTAGAGGTTATAAAATCACGAGGGGGACATGGATAGGGTAAATAGACAAGGTCTCTTCCCACTGGGGTGGGGGAGCCCAGAACTAGAGGGTTATAAAATCACGAGGAGGACATGGATAGGGTAAATAGACAAGGTCTTTTCCCCCTGGGGTGGGGGAGCCCAGAGCTACAGGGTTATAAAATCACGAGGGGGACATGGATAGGGTAAATAGACAAGGTCTTTTCCCCCTGGGGTGGGGAGCCCAGAACTAGAGGGTTATAAAATCACGAGGGGGACATGGATAGGGTAAATAGACAAGGTCTTTTCCCCCAGGGGTGGGGGAGCCCAGAACTAGAGGGTTATAAAATCACGAGGGGGACATGGATAGGGTAAATAGACAAGGTCTTTTCCCCCTGGGGTGGGGGAGCCCAGAACTAGAGGGTTATAAAATCACGAGGGGGACATGGAGAGGGTAAATAGACAAGGTCTTTTCCCCCTTTGGTCGGGGAGCCCAGAACTAGAGGGTTATAATATCACGAGGGGGACATGGATAGGGTAAATAGACAAGGTCTTTTCCCCCTGGGGTGGGGGAGCCCAGAACTAGAGGGTTATAAAATCACGAGGGGGACATGGATAGGGTAAATAGACAAGGTCTTTTCCCCCTGGGGTGGGGGAGTCCAGAACTAGAGGGTTATAAAATCACGAGGTGGACATGGATAGGGTAAATAGACAAGGTCTTTTCCCCCTGGGGTGGGGGAGCCCAGAACTAGAGGGTTATAATATCACGAGGGGGACATGGATAGGGTAAATAGACAAGGTCTTTTCCCCCTGGGGTGGGGAGCCCAGAACTAGAGGGTTATAAAATCACGAGGGGGACATGGAGAGGGTAAATAGACAAGGTCTTTTCCCCCTTTGGTCGGGGAGCCCAGAACTAGAGGGTTATAATATCACGAGGGGGACATGGATAGGGTAAATAGACAAGGTCTTTTCCCCCTGGGGTGGGCGAGCCCAGAACTAGAGGGTTATAAAATCACGAGGGGGACATGGATAGTGTAAATAGATAACATCTCATCCCCCTGGGGTGGGGTAGCCCAGAACTAGAGGTTTATAAAATCACGAGGGGACATGGATAGGGTAAATAGACAAGGTCTTTTCCCCCTGGGGTGGGGGAGCCCAGAACTAGAGGGTTATAAAATCACGAGGAGGACATGGATAGGGTAAATAGACAAGGTCTTTTCCCCCTGGGGTGGGGGAGACCAGAACTACAGGATTATAAAATCACGAGGGGGACATGGATAGGGTAAATAGACAAGGTCTTTTCCCCCTGGGGTGGGGGAGCCCAGAGCTGCAGGGTTATAAAATCACGAGGGGACATGGATAGGGTAAATAGACAAGGTCTTTTCCCCCTGGGGTGGGGAGCCCAGAACTAGAGGGTTATAAAATCACGAGGGGGACATGGATAGGGTAAATAGACAAGGTCTTTTCCCCCTGGGGTGGGGGAGCCCAGAACTAGAGAGGTATAAAATCACGAGGGGTACATGGATAGGGTAAATAGACAAGGTCTTTTTCCCCTGGGGTGGGGGAGCCCAGAACTAGAGGGTTATAAAATCACGAGGGGACATGGAGAGGGTAAATAGACAAGTTCTTTTCCCCCTGGGGTGGGTGAGCCCAGAGCTACAGGGTTATAAAATCACGAGGGGGACATGGATAGGGTAAATAGACTTGGTCTTCTCCCACTGGGGTGGGGGAGCCCAGAACTAGAGGGTTATAAAATCACGAGGGGGACATGAATAGTGTAAATAGATAACATCTCATCCCCCTGGGGTGGGGTAGCCCAGAACTAGAGGTTTATAAAATCACGAGGGGGACATGGATAGGGTAAATAGACAAGGTCTTTTCCCCCTGGGGTGGGGGAGTCCAGAACTACAGGGTTATAAAATCACGAGGGGGATATGGATAGGGTAAATAGACAAGGTCTTTTCCACCTGGGGTGGGGGAGCCCAGAACTAGAGGGTTATAAAATCACGAGGGGTACATGGATAGGGTAAATAGACAAGGTCTTTTCCCCCTGGGGTGGGGAGACCAGACCTAGAGGGTTATAAAATCACGAGGGGGACATGGAGAGGGTAAATAGACAAGGTCTTTTCCCCCTGGGGTGGGGGAGTCCAGAACTGCAGGGTTATAAAATCACGAGGGGACATGGATAGGGTAAATAGACAAGGTCTTTTCCCCCTGGGTGGGGGAGCCCAGAACTAGAGGGTATAAAATCACGAGGGGACATGGATAGGGTAAACAGACAAGGTATTTCCCGCGGGGGTGGGGGAGCCCAGAACTAGAGGGTTATAAAATCACGAGGGGGACATGGATAGGGTAAATAGACAAGGTCTTTTCCCCCTGGGGTGGGGGAGCCCAGAGCTACAGGGTTATAAAATCACGAGGGGGACATGGATAGGGTAAATAGACAAGGTCTTTTCCCCCTGGGGTGGGGAGCCCAGAACTAGAGGGTTATAAATGCACGAGGGCGACATGGAGAGGGTAAATAGACAAGGTCTTTTCCCCCTGGGGAGGGGGAGCCCAGAGCTACAGGGTTATAAAATCACGAGGGGACATGGATAGGGTAAATAGACAAGGTCTTTTCCCCCTGGGGTGGGGGAGCCCAGAACTAGAGGGTTATAAAATCTCGAGGGGGACATGGAGAGGGTAAATAGACAATGTCTTTTCCCCCTGGGGTGGGGAGACCAGAACTAGAGGGTTATAAAATCACGAGGTGGACATGGATAGGGTAAATAGACAAGGTCTTTTCCCCCTGGGGTGGGGGAGCCCAGAACTAGAGGGTTATAATATCACGAGGGGGGCATGGATAGGGTAAATTGACAAGGTCTTTTCCCCCCTGGGTGGGGGAGCCCAGAACTAGAGGTTATAAAATCACGAGGGGACATGGATAGGGTAAATAGACAAGGTCTTTTCCCCCTGAGGTGGGGGAGCCCAGAACTAGAGGGTTATAATATCACGAGGGGGACATGGATAGGGTAAATTGACAAGGTCTTTCCCCCTTTGGTCGGGGAGCCCAGAACTAGAGGGTTATAAATTCACGAGGGGACATGGAGAGGGTAAATAGACAAGGTCTTTTCCCCCTGGGGTGGGGGAGCCCAGAACTAGAGGGTTATAAAATCACGAGGAGGACATGGATAGGGTAAATAGCTAACATCTCATCCCCCTGGGGTGGGGTAGCCCAGAACTAGAGGTTTATAAAATCACGAGGGGACATGGATAGGGTAAATAGACAAGGTCTTTTCCCCCTGGGGTGGGCGAGACCAGACCTAGAGGGTTATAAATTCACGAGGGGGACATGGAGAGGGTAAATAGACAAGGTCTTTTCCCCCTGGGGTCGGGGAGCCCAGAACTACAGGATTATAAAATCACGAGGGGGACATGGAGAGGCTAAATAGACAAGGTCTTTTCCCCCTGGGGTGGGGAGCCCAGAACTAGAGGGTTATAAAATCACGAGGGGGACATGGATCAGGTAAATAGACAAGGTCTTTTCCCCTGGGGTGGGGGAGCCCAGAACTAGAGGGTTATAAATTCACGAGGGGGACATGGAGTGGGTAAATAGACAAGGTCTTTTCCCCCTGGGGTGGGGGAGTCCAGAACTAGAGGGTTATAAATTCACGAGGGGGACATGGAGAGGGTAAATAGACAAGGACTTTTCCCCCTGGGGTGGGGAGCCCAGAACTAGAGGGTTATAAAATCACGAAGAGGACATGGATAGGGTAAATAGATAACATCTCATCCCCCTGGGGTGGGGTAGCCCAGAACTAGAGGTTTATAAAATCACGAGGGGACATGGATAGGGTAAATAGACAAGGTCTTTCCCCCCTGGGGTGGGGGAGACCAGACCTAGAGGGTTATAAATTCATGAGGGGGACATGGAGAGGGTAAATAGGCAAGGTCTTTTCCCCCTGGGTGGGGGAGTCCAGAACTACAGGGTTATAAAATCACGAGGGGACATGGATAGGGTAAACAGACAAGGTATTTCCCCCGGGGGTGGGGGAGCCCAGAACTAGAGGGTTATAAAATCACGAGGGGGACATGGAGAGGGTAAATAGACAAGGTCTTTTCCCCCTGGGGTGGGGAGCCCAGAACTAGAGGGTTATAAATTCACGAGGGGGACATGGAGAGGGTAAATAGACAAGGTCTTTTTCCCCTGGGGTGGGGGAGCCCAGAGCTACAGGTTTATAAAATCACGAGGGGGACATGGATAGGGTAAATAGACAAGGTCTTTTCCCCCTGGGGTGGGGGAGCCCAGAACTAGAGGGTTATAAAATCACGAGGGGACATGGATAGGGTAAATAGACAAGGTCTTTGCCCCCTGGGGTGGGGGAGCCCAGAACTAGAGGGTTATAAAATCACGAGGGGGACATGGATAGGGTAAATGACAAGGTCTTTTCCCCCTGGGGTGGGGGAGCCCAGAGCTACAGGGTTATAAAATCACGAGGGGGACATGGATAGGGTAAATAGACAAGGTCTTTTCCCTCTGAGGTGGGCGAGCCCAGAACTAGAGGGTTATAAAATCACGAGGGGGACATGGATAGGGTAAATAGACAAGGTCTTTTCCCCCTGGGGTGGGAGCCCAGAACTAGAGGGTTATAAAATCACGAGGGGGACATGGATCAGGTAAATAGACAAGGTCTTTTCCCCCTGGGGTGGGGGAGCCCAAGAACTAGAGGGTTATAAATTCACGAGGGGGACATGGAGTGGGTAAATAGACAAGGTCTTTTCCCCCTGGGGTGGGGAGTCCAGAACTAGAGGGTTATAAATTCACGAGGGGGACATGGAGAGGGTAAATAGACAAGGACTTTTCCCCCTGGGGTGGGGAGCCCAGAACTAGAGGGTTATAAAATCACGAGGAGGACATGGATAGGGTAAATAGATAACATCTCATCCCCCTGGGGTGGGGTAGCCCAGAACTAGAGGTTTATAAAATCACGAGGGGGACATGGATAGGGTAAATAGACAAGGTCTTTTCCCCCTGGGGTGGGGGAGACCAGACCTAGAGGGTTATAAATTCATGAGGGGGACATGGAGAGGGTAAATAGGCAAGGTCTTTTCCCCCTGGGGTGGGGGAGTCCAGAACTACAGGGTTATAAAATCACGAGGGGACATGGATAGGGTAAATAGACAAGGTATTTCCCCCGGGGGTGGGGGAGCCCAGAACTAGAGGGTTATAAAATCACGAGGGGGACATGGAGAGGGTAAATAGACAAGGTCTTTTCCCCCTGGGGTGGGGGAGCCCAGAACTAGAGGGTTATAAATCACGAGGGGGACATGGAGAGGGTAAATAGACAAGGTCTTTTCCCCCTGGTGTGGGGGAGCCCAGAGCTACAGGTTTATAAAATCACGAGGGGGACATGGATAGGGTAAATAGACAAGGTCTTTTCCCCCTGGGGTGGGGGATCCCAGAACTAGAGGGTTATAAAATCACGAGGGGGACATGGATAGGGTAAATAGACAAGGTCTTTGCCCCCTGGGGTGGGGGAGCCCAGAACTAGAGGGTTATAAAATCACGAGGAGGACATGGATAGGGTAAATAGACAAGGTCTTTTCCCCCTGGGGTGGGGGAGCCCAGAGCTACAGGGTTATAAAATCACGAGGGGGACATGGATAGGGTAAATAGACAAGGTCTTTTCCCTCTGAGGTGGGCGAGCCCAGAACTAGAGGGTTATAAAATCACGAGGGGGACATGGATAGGGTAAATAGACAAGGTCTTTTCCCCCTGGGGTGGGGGAGCCCAGAACTAGAGGGTTATAAAATCACGAGGGGGACATGGAGAGGGTAAATAGACAAGATCTTTCCCCTGGGGTGGGGGAGCCCAGAACTAGAGGGTTATAAATTCACGAGGGCGACATGGAGGGGGTAAATAGACAAGGTCTTTTCCCCCTGGGGTGGGGGAGCCCAGAGCTAGAGGGTTATAAAATCACGAGGGGACATGGATAGTGTAAATAGATAGCATCTCATCCCCCTGGGGTGGGGGAGCCCAGAACTAGAGGGTTATAAAATCACGAGGAGGACATGGATAGGGTAAATAGACAAGGTCTTTTCGCCCTGGGGTGGGGGAGCCCAGAGCTACAGGGTTATAATATCACGAGGGGGACATGGATAGGGTAAATAGACAAGGTCTTTTCCCCCTGGGGTGGGCGAGCCCAGAACTAGAGGGTTATAAAATCACGAGGGGGACATGGATAGGGTAAATAGACAAGGTCTTTTCCCCCTGGGGGGGGGAGCCCAGAACTAGAGGGTTATAAAATCACGAGGGGGACATGGATAAGGTAAATAGACAAGGTCTTTTCCCCCTGGGGTGGGGGAGCCCAGAACTAGAGGGTTATAAAATCTCGAGGGGGACATGGAGAGAATAAATAGACAAGGTCTTTTCCCCCTGGGGTGGGTGAGCCCAGAACTAGAGGGTTATAATATCACGAGGGGGGCATGGATAGGGTAAATTGACAAGGTCTTTTCCCCCTGGGGTGGGCGAGCCCAGAACTAGAGGGTTATAATATCACGAGGGGGCATGGATAGGGTAAATTGACAAGGTCTTTTCCCCCTGGGGTGGTGGAGCCCAGAACTAGAGGGTTATAAATTCACGAGGGGACATGGATAGGGTAAATAGACAAGGTCTTTTCCCCCTTTGGTCGGGGAGCCCAGAACTAGAGGGTTATAAAATCACGAGGGGACATGGATAGGGTAAATAGACAAGGTCTTTTCCCCCTGGGGTGGGCGAGCCCAGAACTAGAGGGTTATAAAATCACGAGGGGGACATGGATAGTGTAAATAGATAACATCTCATCCCCCTGGGGTGGGGTAGCCCAGAACTAGAGGTTTATAAAATCACGAGGGGGACATGGATAGGGTAAATAGACAAGGTCTTTTCCCCCTGGGGTGGGGGAGCCCAGAACTAGAGGGTTATAAAATCACGAGGAGGACATGGATGGGGTAAATAGACAAGGTCTTTTCCCCCTGGGGTGGGGGAGCACAGAGCTACAGGGTTATAAAATCACGAGGGGGACATGGATAGGGTAAATAGACAAGGTCTTTTCCCCCTGGGGTGGGGAGCCCAGAACTAGAGGGTTATAAAATCTCGAGGGGGACATGGAGAGGATAAATAGACAAGGTCTTTTCCCCCCGGGGTGGGGGAGCCCAGAACTAGAGGGTTATAAAATCATGACGGGGACATGGATAGGGTAAATAGACAAGGTCTTTTCCCCCTGGGGTGGGGGAGCCCAGAACTAGAGGGTTATAAAATCACGAGGGACATTAAAAGGGTAAATAGACAAGGTCTTATTTCCCTGGGGTGGGGGGCCCAGGACTAGAGGGTTATGAAATCATGAGGGGACACGGATAGGGTTAATAGACAAGGTCTTTTCCCCCTGGGGTGGAGGAGCCCAGAACTAGAGGGTTATAAAATCACGAGGGGGGCATGGAGAGGCTAAATAGACAAGGTCTTTTCCCCCTGGGGTGGGGAGCCCAGAACTAGAGGGTTATAAAATCACGAGGGGGGACATGGATAGGGTAAATTGACAAGGTCTTTCCCCCTTTGGTCGGGGAGCCCAGAACTAGAGGGTTATAAATTCACGAGGGGGACATGGAGAGGCTAAATAGACAAGGTCTTTTCCCCCCTGGGGTGGGGGAGCCCAAGAACTAGTGGGTTATAAATTCACGAGGGGACATGGAGAGGGTAAATAGACAAGGTCTTTTCCCCCTGGGGTGGGGGAGTCCAGAACTAGAGGGTTATAAATCACGAGGGGGACATGGAGAGGGTAAATAGACAAGGTCTTTTCCCCCTGGGGTGGGGAGCCCAGAACTAGAGGGTCATAAAATCACGAGGGGGATATGGAGAGGGTAAATAGACAAGGTCTTTTCCCCCTGGGGTGGGGGAGCCCAGAACTAGAGGGTTATAAAATCACGAGGGGACATGGATAGGGTAAATAGACAAGGTCTTTTCCCCCTGGGGTGGGGAGCCCAGAACTAGAGGGTTATAAATTCACGAGGGGGACATGGAGAGGGTAAATAGACAAGGTCTTTTCCCCCTGGGGTGGGGGCAGCACACTCCCACCTTGAGTAGGAGTGGCGTAACTAGCGACGGGGATTCTCTCTCTCTCTCTCTGTGGGACTGTCCCTGTCCCTGTCCCTGTCTCTGACCCTGACCCTGTCCCTGACCCTCAACCTCTGACCCAAACTCCCCTCTCACCGCCCCCACCCCC